>NC_092276.1:15827666-15860166 GCF_036320965.1 Panulirus ornatus
ACGTGTCAGAAAACCTTATATTTTGTTCATTATCTCCGTACTGCTGACGATGTCAACTGTCACGAAAACACTCCAAGCTTCGTAGTTCACTTTCCTCGTGGTTACCAACAGATTCGTAAATAACATGTTCTTTTGTAAATTATCGGCAAATATATATATATATATGATAGCAATGAAGAATTGGAAGGCGAGAACATTATCTCGGAGAGCAAAATGGGTATGTTTGAAGGAATAGTGGTTCCAACAATGTTATATGGTTGCGAGGCGTGGGCTATGGATAGAGTTGTGTGGAGGAGGATGGATGTGCTGGAAATGAGATGTTTGAGGACAATGTGTGGTGTGAGGTGGTTTGATCGAGTAAGTAATGAAAGGGTAAGAGAGATGTGTGGTAATAAAAAGAGCGTGGTTGAGAGAGCAGAAGAGGGTGTTTTGAAATGGTTTGGTCACATGGAGAGAATGAGTGAGGAAAGATTGACCAAGAGGATATATGTGTCAGAGGTGGAGGGAACGAGGAGAAGTGGGAGACCAAATCAGAGGTGGAAGGATGGAGTGAAAAAGATTTTGAGCGATCGGGGCCTGAACATACAGGAGGGTGAAAGGCGTGCAAGTAATAGAGTAAATTGGAACGATGTGGTATATCGAACAGTTGAGTTGACTGTGGACCGACTGCCGCATCCAGGATTCGAACCCATGCGCTCGACCCTGGGCGGCCCGTGAATGCGTCACGGTCAGGAACGCTAACCACTACACCACGAGGAGTTAACAGTTGTATCCTTATCTATGTTATCTAAATACAGTTATAAGTGTTCTATCCTTATCTACATTATCTTGATATTGCTCTACTTAGTATTACTAATAAGTGTTCTATCCTTATCTACATTATCTTGATATTGCTCTACTTAGTATTACTAAGTTTTGGGTCAACACTCCTTACGGTCACAGTTTTTCCATGTGTTGAGCGCTACGCGCCAGCCCGGCCGACACGGGCAGAATCTCGTCGTAGGTGATGCTGGCGGGGAGATAAGAAGGTACTCTGTCTCAGGTGGGAAAGAACTGAGGGAAACACTCTCTCTCTCTCTCTCTCTCTCTCTCTCTCTCTCTCTCTCTCTCTCTCTCTCTCTCTCTCTCAACTCTGCTACTGGCTCCCTAACCAACACAGGAAGTAGCATCACACGATATCGGCAAGATTCACCCGATTTCGGATCACAAGGGAATTTCTTTTTTGTGTGGGGGTTCGACTGGGTTTTTTATCAGCCGATTTTCTCCCGATTAAGTTCCACATGAGATATACTCAGCCCGAATCTAGTTTACATCCGACAATGTTGTATACAGTCTAGAATTCAACCGGTGTTGTTGTATACCAGGATCGGGAATGAATCCCATGTATACCGGATTCGTAAATCAGTCCAGATGATAAAGATTTGATCTAAAATACGACTTACGATGAAATCGTACGTCCTCCCGCCAGCTACCATGAACACATCCGATTTTCCCTGTGGCTTCTCTAACGTGCGTGGCTCGGCAGCGCGCCAGTAGTACTCGAGGTACCTCGAGGACGACCTACCCCTCCAGACGAGGGCGAGGACGGGGTCGAGAACAGGGAATCATAAGGACGGAGGCAGCCCACCCCGACGTCCGCGGGGCGAGAGCGAATGCGGATGATGGATGTGTGTGTGTGTGTGTGTGTGTGTGTGTGTGTGTGTGTGACGGAATCCGGCGCAACAGGTCACCCTCTTAGGCCAGCTGAGAGAGAGAGAGAGAGAGAGAGAGAGAGAGAGAGAGAGAGAGAGAGAGAGAGAGAGAGAGAGAGAGAGAGAGAGAGCAACAGGTGGCTGTACCTGTAGCCAGCCCACACATATGTTCATGATTGTGGTAACTTGGCGGGGGGGGGGGGGGGGGGGGGGGGGAGTGGGGCGCAGGATGAACATGGCCGTCCATTATCCACTCCCCACTCAGCTACTGTCTCCCTAGCTCCTCCCCACTCGGTTCCCGTCTCCCCACATCCTCTCCACTCGGCTACCATCTCCCCAGATCTTCTCCACTCAGCTGCCAGCTCCCCAATATTGTCCCCAGTCACCTGCCGTCACCCTCAGATGCTCCCTATTCGGCCGCCATCTCCCCACAGATCCTCCCCACTTGGCTGCCATCTCCCCCAAATCCTCCCCACTCGGTTGCTATCTCCCCAGACCCTTCCCAATCAGCTGTCAATGCCCCGGTTCATCTCCACTCAGCTGTCATCTCCCCCAAATCCTCCCCACTCGGTTGCCATCTACCCCTAGATCCTCCCCACTCATGCTGTCACCACCCCAGATCCTCCCTACTCAGCTGCTATCTCCCCCATATCCTCCCCAGTCGGCTGCCAAGTCTGTCTTCCTCCCTCTCTTTCCCTGTTCACCTATCTTCCTCCCTCTCTCTCCCCGTCCGTCTGTCTTGCTCCCTCTCTCTCCCCCTGTCCGCTTGTCTTCCTCCCTCTCTCTCCGCCTGTCTTCCTCCCTCTCTCTCCGCCTGTCCTCCTCCCTCTCTCTCCCCCCGTCCGTCTGTCTTGCTCCCTCTCTCTCCCCCCATGTTCGTCTGTCTTCCTTCCTCTCTCTTCCCCCCCCCTCTCTCTCTCTCTCTCTCCCCGGTGCCTGTCTGTCTTCCTCCCTCTCTCCCTCCCCGATGTCTGTCTGTCTTCCTCCCTCTCCCCCTCCGTGTCTGTCTGTCTTGCTCCCTCCCTCTGTCTGTCCGTCTCCCTGGCCACAGTAATGTGTACCACGTCATGTGTTTCCACTTCCCTTCTTCAGTAGAACACGGACGGACCTGCCCAAACGTCATGCTTTATCATGCTCAAGGCTGATGGAGTATCTAGCATGATGGAGGCAGGTGGTGGAGTGTCTAGCGTGATGGACGCAGGTGGTGGAGTGTCTAGCGTGATGGGGACAGGTGGTGGAGTATCTAGCGTGATGGAGGCAGGTGGTGGAGTATCTAGCGTGATGGAGGCAGGTGGTGGAGTGTCTAGCGTGATGGAGGCAGGTGGTGGAGTGTCTAGCGTGATGGAGGCAGGTGGTGGAGTATCTAGCGTGATGGAGGCAGGTGGTGGAGTGTCTAGCGTGATGGGGGAAGGTGGCGGAGTGTCTAGCGTGATGGGGGCAGGTGGTGGTGTCTGCGTGATGGGGCGGTGGTGGTGTCTAGGTGATGGGGAAGGTTGGAGTGTCTAGCATGATGGAGCGGGGGATCGGAGGTGCAGGTGGTGGGAGTGTCAGCTGTGTGGAGTGAGGGTGATCGATGAGGATGCGTGTGAGTTCAAGGTGATAGAGGGTGTTCTAGCGGTGCGGGGGTGGTGAGGTCTGGTGTCGGAGGCAGGTCGTAGGTCTACGGATGGGAAGGTGCGAGTTCTGGTGATGGAGAGGTGGTGGGATGTAGGTCGTGGGCAGGATGGTGAGTGTCCAGCGTATGGAGGCGTGTGTCTAGTGATAAGGGGTAGTCTAGCGTGATGACGGTGGTCAGTTCAGCGTGATGAGGCGAGGTGCAGATGCGGTCACGTGATGGGAGTGGTGGTGTCTAGCGTGATGGGGAGGGGAGTCTAGCTGATGGGGGAGGGGTGTCAGCGTGAGGGGGGGTGGAGTCAAGTGAGGGAGGGTGGGAGTCGTGGTCGATGAGCGAGTTCCCGTGGTGTCCGGATGAGGTGGTGTCCGGATGAGCGAGTTCCCGTGGTGTCCGGATGAGGTGGTGTCCGGATAACGAGCGTGATCATCAAGGATACAGGGGCGTCTCAGCGGCAGCGGGGCTCCACGTTCAGGTCTGGTCGTCAGGCAGGCGAGGTACAAACAAGATGGCGGGTCATCATGTGTGGGAGGGTGTGAATTATGGCTCGGGCAATGGCTCCCGGCACGCCATACCCAGCAACACGAACCCGGGGACGGTGAGTGAGGGGTGAGTAAGGTCGTACTCGCCCCCCCTCCGACGTGGGTCACGCTACCATGAGTGAGGCAGCTTGCCTAATGACGCCACGTGCCTCTTCATGACCCGCCCGCTCTCATGACGGTGAAGCCTGGCCGTGTGTACCGTTCGCTGTGTGATGCTCGCTCATGTTAGCTGTGCATGATGCTCCGGGTTCGGCACGGCATGACGATGCTGTGGGTTTAGCTGTTGTGCATGATGATCGAGGGGTTCAGCTGTGCATAATGCTGTGGGTTTAGCTGTGCATGACGCTCTGGGTTTACCTGTGCATGATGATCGATGGGTTTAGCTGTGCATAATGCTGTGGGTTTAGCTGTGCATGATGCTCTGGGTTTAGCTGTGCATGATGCTTAGTGAATATAGAAATTCTTCCCTTATTTCCGTACACAATATGGTGTAATATATTATCATTTTCTTATTATACTTTGTCGCTGTTTCCCGCGTTAGCGAGGTAGCGCAAGGAAACAGACGAAAGAATAGCTCAACCCACTCACATACATATGTACATATACATATAGACACGTACATATTCATACATGCTTCTTTCATCCATCCCGCCGCCACCCCGCCACACATGAAATGGCACCCTCCTCCCCCCCACGTGCACGCGAAGTAGCACTAGGAAAAGACAACAAAGGCCACATTCGTTCACATTCAGTCTCTAGCTGTCATGTGTAAAGCACCGAAACCACAGCTCCCTTTCCACATCCAGGCCCCACAAAACTTTCCATTGTTTACCCCCAGGCGCTTCACATATCCTGGTTCAATCCACTAACACCACGTCAACCCCGGTATACCACATCCTTCCAATTCATTCTATTCCTTGCACGCCTTTCATCCTCCTGTATGTTCAGGCCCCGATCGCTCAAAATCTTTTTCACTCCATCCTTCCACCTCCAATTTGGTCTCCCACTTCTCGTTCCCTCCACCTCTGACACATATATCTTCTTTGTCAATCTTTCCTCACTCATTCTCTCCGTGTGACCAAACCATTTCAATACACCCTCTTCTGCTCTCTCAACCACACTCTTTCTATTACCACACATCTCTCTTACCCTTTCATTACTTACTCGATCAAACCACCTCACACCACATACTGTCCTCAAACATCTCATTTCCAACACAGCCACCCTCCTTCGCACAACCCTATCTATAGCCCATGCCTCACAATCATATAAAATTGTTAGAACCACTATTCCTTCAAACATACCCATTTTTTGCTCTCCGAGATAACGTTCTCACCTTCCACACATTTTTCAACGCTCCCAGAACGTTTGCCCCCTCCCCCACCCTGTGACTCACTTCTGCTTCCATGGTTCCATCCGCTGCCAAATCCACTCCCAGATATCTAAAACACTTCACTTCCTCCAGTTTTTCTCCATTCAAACTTACCTCCCAATTTACTTGTCCCTCAACCCTACTGAACCAAATAACCTTGCTCTTATTCACATTTACACTTAGCTTTCTTCTTTCACACACGACCAAACCCAGTCATCAACTTCTGCAGTTTCTCATCCGAATCAGCGAACAACTGACTCACTTCCCAAGCGTTCTCATCCACAACAGACTGCATACTTGCCCCTCTTTCCAAGATTGCATTCACCTCCGTAACAACCCCATCCATAAACAAATTAAACAACCATGGAGTCATCACGCAACCCTGCCGCAAACCGGCATTCACTGGGAACCAATCACTTTCCTCTCTTCCTACTCGTACACATGCCTTACATCCTCGATAAAAACTTTTTACTGCTTCTAGCAACTTACCTCCCATAACATATAATCTTAATACCTTCCACAGAGCATCTCTATCAACTCTATCATATGCCTTCTCCAGATCCATAAATGCTACATACAAATCCATTTGCTTTTCTAAGTATTTCTCACATACATTCTTCAAAGCAAACACCTGACCCACACATCCTCTACCACTTCTGAAACAACACTGCTCTTCCCCAATCTGATGCTCTGTACATGCCTTCACCCTCTCAATCAATACCCTTCCATATAATTTCCCAGGAATACTCAACAAACTTGTACCTCTGTAATTTGAACACTAACCTTTATCCCCTTTGCCTTTGTACAATGGCACTATGCACGCATTCCGCCAATCCTCAGGCACCTCACCATGAACCATACATACATTGAATATCTTCACCAACCAGTCAAAAACACAGTCACCCCCTTTTTAATGAATTCCACTGCAATACCATCCAAACCCGCCACCTTGCCGGCTTTCATCTCCCGCAAAGCTTTTACTACCTCTTCTCTGTTTACCAAATCATTCTACCTGACCCTCTCACTTCGCACACCACCTCGACCAAAACACCCTATATCTGCCACTCTATCATCAAACACATTCAACAAACCTTCAAAATACTCACTCCATCTCCCTCTCACTTCACCACTACTTGTTATTGCCTCCCCATTTGCCCCCTTCACCGATGTCCCCATTTGTTCTCTTGTCTTACGCATTTTATTTACCTCTTTCCAAAACATCTTTTTATTCTCCCTAAAATTTAATGATACTCTCTCACCCCAACTCTAATTTGCCTTATTTTTTACCTCTTGCACCTTTCTCTTGACCTCCTGCCTCTTTCTTTTATACATCTCCCGGTCATTTACACTATTTCCCTGCAAAAATAGCCTAAATGCCTCTCTCTTCTCTTTCACTAACAATCTTGCGTCTTCATCCCACCACTCACTACCATTTCTAATCTGCCCACCTCCCATCTTTCTCATGCCACAGGCATCTTTTGCGCAAGCCATCGCTGCTTCCCTAAATACATCCCATTCTCCCCCCACTCCCCTTACGTCATGTGTTCTCACCTTTTTCCATTCTGCAGTCAATCTCTCCTGGTACTTCCACACACAAGTCTCCTTCCCAAGCTCACTTACTCTCACCACTCTCTTCACCCCAACATTCTCTCTTCTTTTCTGAAAACCTCTACAAATCTTCACCTTCGCCTTCACAACATAATGATCAGACGTCCCTCCAGTTGCACCTCTCAGCACATTAACATCCAAAGGTCTCTTTCGCGCGCCTATCAATTAACACGTAATCCAATAACGCTCTCTGGCCATCTCTCCTACTTACATACGTATACTTATGTATATTTCTCTTTTTAAACCACGTATTCCCAGTCACCAGTCCTTTTTCAGCACATAAATCTACAAGCTCTTCACCATTTCCATTTACAACACTGAACACCCCATGTACACCAATTATACCCTCAACTGCCACATTACTCACCTCTGCATAAAAATCTCCCATCACTATAACCCGGTCTCGTGCATCAAAGCTACTAACACACTCACTCAGCTGCTCCCAAAACACTTGCCTCTCGTGATCTTTCTTCTCACGACCAGGTGCATAGGCACCAATAACCATCTCTCTCCATCTACTTTCAGTTTTATCTATATTAATCTAGAGTTTACTTTCTTACACTCTATCACATACTCCCACAACTCCTGCTTCAGGAGTAGTGCTACTCCTTCCTTTGCTCTTGTCCTTTCACCAACCCCTGACTTTACTCCCAAAACATTCCCAAACCACTCTTCCCCTTTACCCTTGAGCTTTGTTTCACTCAGGAGCCAAAACATCCAGGTTCCTTTCCTCAAATATACTACCTAACTTTCCTTTTTTCTCATCTTGATTACATCCACACATATGTAGACACTCCAATCTGAGCTTTCCAGGAGGATTAGCACTCCCCGCATGACTCTTTCTTCTGTTTCCCCTTTTAGAAAGTAAAAATACAAGGAGGGAAGGGTTTCCCGCCCACCGCTCCCGTCCCCTTTAGTCGCCTTCTACGACACGTGAGGAATGCGTGGGAAGTATTTTTTCTCCCCTGTCCCCTATCGTTAATGGGATGGCCTTGTATTAGGGCTTCAGCTGCCCGTGCCATCTCGGCTAACATACAAAAAAAGAAAAAAAAAAATGCCAACAAACTACATAAGTAGAGTCCCTTACATATGCCAACAAACTGCATAAGTAGAGTGGGAAGGTGTTCCAAGAACACAGTTCTGTGTGTTCCTCTAGCCTTAATGTGACGTGTAAAGGCGGTGGAAGGGAGGGTGGGGTGAGCAGAGGACACGACACAACATGGACAAGTGACAAGGACTGGCCCGTTGGTGTAGGGCGGGGAGGGAGGCAAGTCTTGTGGTGGTGGTGGTAGCGGAGGGGTATGTGGTGGTGGTGGTGGCAGCGGAGGGGTATGTGGTGTTGGGGATCGTTACATGGAGAGGGTGAGTATGGGTGATGAAGATGGACAGGGCAGCAGGAGAGCTAAACTAACCTAAGCAAATTTAACAAGTGAACCAAATACAACATTAACAAACCAAACATAATCTAAACTACCCTAATTTTAAGAAACTAATCTTAACCTAACCGAGCCTAACTATAACAAACCAAACTTAACTAACCCAGTCTAGCTTTAACAACGCAAACTTAACATCCAGCTTTAACAAACCATACTCACCTAACCTAGCCTTCTTTAACAAAGCAAACTTAACCTAACCTATCCAGCTTTAACAAACCATACTCACCTAACCTAGCCTACTTTAACAAACCATACTCACCTAACCTAGCCTTCTTTAACAAAGCAAACTTAACCTAACCTATCCAGCTTTAACAAACCATACTCACCTAACCTAGCCTTCTTTCACAAAGCAAACTTAACCTAACCTATCCAGCTTTAACAAACCATACTCACCTAACCTAGCCTACTTTAACAAACCATACTCACCTAACCTAGCCTTCTTTAACAAAGCAAACTTAACCTAACCTATCCAGCTTTAACAAACCATACTCACCTAACCTAGCCTACCTTTAACAAAGAAAACTTAACTAAACCCATCCAGTTTGAACAAGCCAAACTTAACCTAACCTAGCGTAGCACTATTACCCAAACTATGTCTAACCTAACTCAACACGATTAACCAAACGTAACCCAACCTAATCTAAAATCAACAAACCCAGCTTAACCTAACAAAACAAACAACGTAAATTAGCCTGGCACAAGAAACCTAACCTAACCTAACCTCAAACGAGCCTAACATCATCAAGTTCGACTAACAATGAAACGAGTTATTGAAGATAAGGGAGACGGTGTTAAAGGGGAGAGAGGAGGCGAGGTTAAGAGGCTGGTGCTGAAGCCTGTTGCATCTGCCACGAAAACTTCCCCTCTCAGCCAACTCCTCGCTCAGGACGCTTGAGGACGGGAGAGCCCTCCACCCCACGAGAGAGAGAGAGAGAGAGAGAGAGAGAGAGAGAGAGAGAGAGAGAGAGAGAGAGAGAGAGAGAGAGAGAGAGAGTCTAGCAGAGGTGAGGCTCGCGGGGGGGGAAAGCCTTATCAGCGCTCACCAGCGCCACCATCCCAACCCACGTTAAATACTTCACCCGTCTGTCTCCTTGTCTGGTGGTGCAGACACCGTGGCCCTTGTAGGCCCAGCAGCTGCGCCTCACTCTATAATCATCTGGTCCTCGTAAACTATTAATCGGCCACATTACCAGACCTATAATCATCTGATCCTCGTAAACTATTAATCGGCCACATTACCAGACCTATAATCAGCTGATCGTAAACTATTAATCGGCCACATTACCAGACCTATAATCAGCTGATCGTAAACTATTAATCGGCCACATTACCAGACCTATAATCATCTGATCCTCGTAAACTATTAATCGGCCACTAGACCTATAATCATCTAGTCCTCGTAAACTATTAATCGACCACATTACAAGACCTATAATCATCTGGTCCTCGTAAACCATTAATCGGCCACAATACCAGACCTGGCCTGTGTATCTGCAGTCAAACATCTACACTACTATATCATCCACGTGTCATACTGGGACAGTCTGATCTGCTCTTTTATTAATGTACTGAGTTGCTAAATTAGGAGACCAACGTATGAAAATTAAGTCTTGCTTTATGCCGTAAAACAACTGATGTTTAAAACAGAGGCTCTTTGATGTGTCGTAAAGTCAAACATAAGACGTTTAAAACTGACGCTCTTTGATGTGTCGTAAAGTCAAACATAAGACGTTTAAAACTGAGGCTCTTTGATGTGTCGTAAAGTCAAACATAAGACGTTTAAAACTGACGCTCTTTGATGTGTCGTAAAGTCAAACATAAGACGTTTAAAACTGAGGCTCTTTGATGTGTCGTAAAGTCAAATATAAGACGTTTAAAACTGACGCTCTTTGATGTGTCGTGAAGTCAAACATAAAACGTTTAAAACTGACGCTCTTTGATGTGTCGTAAAGTCAAACATAAAACGTTTAAAACTGACGCTCTTTGATGTGTCGTAAAGTCAAATATAAGACGTTTAAAACTGACGCTCTTTGATGTGTCGTGAAGTCAAACATAAAACGTTTAAAACTGACGCTCTTTGATGTGTCGTAAAGTCAAACATAAAACGTTTAAAACTGACGCTCTTTGATGTGTCGTAAAGTCAAACATAAAACGTTTAAAACTGACGCTCTTCGATGTGTCGTAAAGTCAAAGACTTTAGGACTATGGCTCATTTTGGTGGGTCGTAAGGCTTTCAGCGGATCCTCTTATGTATGTACATACTTCTCTTGTGATAACAAGGAGGACCAACACGAAAAAGATTCCTGGTCATTCCCAATTCCAAGCAAGCTCACATTATTGAGAGAGACCTACAACGAGCCGGCATAAATACAGCCACGTCGTCGGAAGCAAAGATTCGTGAAATAATAAGATATAAACCAGACATGCGACACAGCACTGTGGGAAGCGGTGTGTACAAGATTCCCTGTGGTGGTCGTTAACGCGCATCTTATGGAGAGACAGGAAAATGAATAAAGAAAAGGATCGATCATCATAAGGCTGACTTAAGAAATCACAGGACATCCAATGCTCTTGTGGTGCATGTGGACGAACATGGACACCTACCGAAGTGGGGCGAAGCGAGAATACTGCAAGAGGCCTGAGCAAAAATATGAATGACATTAGAAGCAGCTTACATCTCTACCAAATATAACGTTAACACAAGGTCTGGCTTCATCTGCTGGTCGCGTCAGGCAGCGGAGATCGCTGTGAACGAGTGGAGGCAGCAGGACAGGCAGTCCAATCAGAGAGCAACACGCCAAAGCGTCTGACCGGGTGACCATCACTTGCTGGGGATTATGGTCCCGCCGAATGCTGGAATCAATATCTCCTGAGGAAGACCGTTGAATGGCCGAAATGTTGAGGTATGCCGCGACTCGAACCCGTTTGTTTCTATACCATCCTGTGGTACTGGGGTTTGCAGGAGGATATGGGAAGAGGACATACAAAAGATCCCGTAGCTTTGTTACCAGTGCGGGAGATGAGAGGCAGTTGAGGTTCCGTAGTTCAGGGAGTAGGTGGCGATTTCCGGGTTATGCTGCTAAGGGGAAAGACGTAGCCACGATACCACAGGAACCTTGGTGGAAGACAGTTATGTCGATATCCTATAAAAGTCCTGCCAAAGGGGCCCGTGGAAGGTGAGGTTCCACCAGGACCGTGGTAAGTACGAAATCATATGGTGAGCTGCAACTGAAGTTGCGTGGCCCTGGGGGCTCCTGAATTCTAAGGCCACATGTATGGCCAAGACTATCAGGGAGCAGCGGTGCAACTGTGTTCTGAGGCAAGATGGCTTCTTGACTGGTTACCTTCAGCGATGCCCAAAAATGTATGAGGCTGTCGGATCAACCACACCGATGGCTTTAATTGTGTGGGCACGGCCGCCAAACTCATTGAAGGAGTTCATTTTGGGAATCAGAGAGACGTCACACGTCGTTGCCATCAGTTGCGACAGCGGTCCAGGTGTCCAAGTTGAGTGTAAGTTTATCCTCTACCACTTGAACTTGGTACCACCAGAGAGGAGGCAGCTAGCAAGATGAAGTGATTTCATCCTCCATCACTGGAGAGATGCACTGGCGTGGCTAACGATGATACAAGCTTAAGACGTTCAAAGTCAAGGGTTTCTCTGATGTGTCGTAAGTTTACATTCCTCTAATACCAAGGTACAGGAAATAAACAAAACACTGAACACTTGCTGACCAGCGTGGCCCCCTTGCGAGACACCACACGCATGTTGTTGACATAGGTCAGGGTGAGGGTCCAAGACTGTGGTTACCAGGTAGTGAAAATGAAAGTATGGCCAACCCTACCACGTCACAGCTTTGGTTCGGTATGCGTTTTAAAAAGTATGTTCACTTATCTCTTTTTCATGCGCGTTTCAGATTTAGGCGGATTTAGAACAACAAGGAGATGGGGTAGCCAACATCCCAATCAGTGATAAGAGATAATAATTCTCAGTATCCATACTGTCGGTCATTGTCTATTGCTGTCCGCCACGTCTTCCATTCATAGAGATAAACCAGTAAATTCGAATGCCTCATTCATACTCCAAAGTGGTAGGATGACGTCAACCTTCAGGTAATGTACAGCAGTAAGAATTATTCAGACATACTCGACCACGCGGGTGCTGAATGTTGGCGTGGACATGGAGGCTAAATGGATATGGGTATTGCCTTGGACCCGGCCGCTATATCCGACATGTCATGTACTCTCTGCATAAGCCATGCATTACTCTTTAACAGGAAGGCTATTCTACACAGTGGCAGAGGTGCCGGACTTATCAGTACTACACTTCAATCCAGTTTGATACCACAAACTTCATTTTGATATTTGAATCAAATTGTCCAGCATCACTTAATCTCTTTTTTCTTTACCAATATATCATACCTACACAGATTTCACATCCACTAAAACTTACACACACACATGCCTACGCTTTATTGACCTGTGGTTCCGCCCGGTGGAGGTGGCCGGCTTCCTGAGCGCTGCAGGAGTTTTATGAACACAGAAGGGACTCCTGGGCAAGATACAGTAAGTAGTATAGATAGACTGATATACGGGGAAGCTGGAGTTAATATATAACACTGCTGTGCTATCACTTAAGGTCAGAGGAGAGGATTACTGTATGTTACTCCTGCCTGTAATATACAGGTGTGGTAATTCAGGACAGCTGGACTTTCTCTTCAGATGGGTACGACAGCCAGCTGCTAGCACCAGCCACCACAGATGGTACGAGAACCAGCTGCCAGCACCAGCCACCACAGATGGGTACGAGAACTAGCTGCCACCACAGCTGTTACGAGAGCCAGCTGCCAGCACCAGCATCCCTCTATGGTATGTAAAGTAGCATGACACAGGGAGGAGTCACGAGCCTTGGGTGGGAGGGAGGGAGAGATGAGGGGATACTGTGAGGGGGGGAGGGGGATGTACGACCCTAGAGAAGGACGCTCTCCAAGGGAGAAGGGTAACATGGATTTGTGGGGATGCGGGAGGGAGATGAACAGCGTAGGAAGCTGGGAAGCTCCATGAACGACGGTTTTGTGTAAGAGACAATAAATAAATAAGAGAACGTTTCATTGAATTCGTACGGCCATTCAGCTGAAAATACACACCTGAGGTATTACAGCTTTTACAGAACTGGTGAGGGCTAGTTAACTAACCATACAAAGGCTTAAGGTAAAGGTGGGTTGGATAATTCCACGCTCTGGATAAGCACGTAAGTGAAGGTACATCTACACAGTAACCATCACTTAGTTGGCCATTAAGTGATAAAGTCACATAACCTGAGAAAAACTGAGCTGTTTACTTGTTTAGTGATGCACTTGTTTATGACGTTCACAATAGTAGGAGAAGGGCTTCATCCATCTGTCTGTACGAGCTCTGATCGGTACAAGTCGACCACGGCGACGAGAGGCGGTCCGTACGGGTAGGACGTCCGGAGGTGAAGAAGGTGTCACAAGGTTATCGTCAAACTACAGGTGTTGGTCAGAGAGGGTAGGCCGGTTCAGAATGATGAGAGCCTCTTGGTAGGTGGTGTAAAATGGGCTCAGCATGATTCTGCAAGCTTTATTTCTCCTGCACTACTTCCAGTTGGTCCTTATGTGTGGATGGGAGTGAAGAGGACCAGACTGGGGGAGGCGTAAGGGGGAGCTCAAATGGCGGGTGCCTAGGCATTTCAGTCGAGGGAGAAGGTACAGACGGTATGAGGGAGATCTGATTAGAGTGCCGACATGATTCTTCCCTTCCAGTTTAAACCGTCGTCTATAGTAAACCCAAGACGTCTGAAGTCTCTGGCTACCCGGGGGACGTCAGGGCCGAGTGTGATGTCAGAATATTGTCTACGCCCACGTTGATGTGACGTCTGAAGTCTCTGACTACCCGGGGGACGTCAGGGCCGAGTGTGATGTCAGAATATTGTCTACGCCCAGGTTGATGTGCATCTTGATAGTGACGTCGTTGGCCGTGGTCCACTCTTCAGCGTCGCTGATGACGTAGTGAACGACACTGAACTGTGGAGAGTTGTGGAGATGGTGATGCCAAAGGTGGACTCGTCTACATACTTGCAGGGGTGGTGTATCTCCCTCATGGCGTCATTAATGAGGATGAGGCAGTACAGCTGCCCCATGTGTGTGTGTGTGTGTCGATGGTCTCATCTGGGTCCCTCCGACACCACGTATGGAGGGAGGGAGGGAAGGAGGGTGAGAGAGAGACCCTCCCTCCCGTGCCACAAGTGTGAGGAGGGATCACGTTACGTAGCAAAACAATTACCACAGTGGTCGTGCTGAGAAACCCAACACCATCACCCACACTGTTTACCTGGCAACGGCCGCACCAACTGGTCCCGCCCTGGTAACCCCTTCTTTGTATACATACACTAACCCCCCTACCCTACCCCCCTCACCTCCCGCCGTGCGTGGTAACACCGCGCGGCGTCGCGTCGCGTCCCGTCGCGGACAAGGACGTCCAAACCATCACCGACGTGAGGTGTTAAAAAGCCGGCATCGTCAGAGAGACAACACATAAGAGAAAACAGCCTCATCATGAGGCATGAGGACCACAAAACCTCATCATGAGGCAGGAGTACCACAAAACCACATCATGAGGCAGGAGGACCACAAAACCACATCATGAGGCAGGAGTACCACAAAACCTCATCATGAGGCAGGAGGACCACAAAACCACATCATGAGGCAGGAGTACCACAAAACCTCATCATGAGGCAGGAGTACCACAAAACCTCATCATGAGGCAGGAGGACCACAAAACCACATCATGAGGCAGGAGGACCACAAAACCTCATCATGAGGCAGGAGGACCACAAAGCCTCATCATGAGGCAGGAGGACCACAAAACCACATCATGAGGCAGGAGGACCACAAAACCTCATCATGAGGCATGAGGACCATAAAACCACATCATGAGGCAGGAGTACCACAAAACCACATCATGAGGCAGGAGGACCACAAAACCACATCATGAGGCAGGAGGACCACAAAACCACATCATGAGGCAGGAGGACCACAAAACCACATCATGAGGCAGGAGTACCACAAAACCACATCATGAGGCAGGAGGACCACAAAACCACATCATGAGGCAGGAGTACCACAAAACCTCATCATGAGGCAGGAGGACCACAAAGCCTCATCATGAGGCAGGAGTACCACAAAACCACATCATGAGGCAGGAGTACCACAAAACCTCATCATGAGGCAGGAGGACCACAAAACCTCATCATGAGGCAGGAGTACCACAAAACCACATCATGAGGCAGGAGTACCACAAAACCTCATCATGAGGCAGGAGTACCACAAAACCTCATCATGAGGCAGGAGGACCACAAAACCTCATCATGAGGCAGGAGGACCACAAAACCTCATCATGAGGCAGGAGTACCACAAAACCACATCATGAGGCAGGAGTACCACAAAACCTCATCATGAGGCAGGAGGACCACAAAACCTCATCATGAGGCAGGAGGACCACAAAACCTCATCATGAGGCAGGAATACCACAATTGGTCTACAAGACGAAGGATATTAAGCCAGGTTGAGTCAGGGAAACTGAGACCACTATTCTAACTCTGGATGTCCTTGATGGTGTCGGTACATTATACATGACAGCTAGAGACTGAGTGTGAACGAACGTGGCCTTTGTTGTCTTTTCCTAGCGCTACCTCGCACGCATGCGGGAAGGGGGAGGGGGGTGCCATTTCATATGTGGTGGGGTGGCGACGCAAATGGATGAAGGCAGTAAATAGGGATATGTACACGTGTATATATATGTATATTTCTGTACATGTATATGTATGTATACGTTGAAATGTATAGGTATATATATGTGCGTGTGTGGGCGTTTATGTATATAAATGAGGGTGGGTTGGGCCATTCTTTCGTCTGTTTCCTTGCGCTACCTCGCTAACGTAGCGATTAAGTATAATAAATAAATAAATTGATATATATATATATATATATATATATATATATATATATATATATATATATATATATATATATATATATATATATATCATCCCTGGGGACAGGGGAGAAAGTATACTTCCCACGTATTCCCTGCGTGTCGTAGAAGGCGACTAAAGCGAGGGAGCGGGGGGGCTGGAAATCCTCCCCTCTCCTTTTTGATTTTCTAAAAGAAGGAACAGAGAAGGGGGCTAAGTGAGGATTTCCCTCAAAGCTCAGTCCTCAGTTCTTAACGCTACTTCGCTCACGCGGGAGATGGCGAATAGTATGAAAAAAAATGTATAATATATATATATATATATATATATATATATATATATATATATATATATATATATATATATATAGATAGATAGATAGATGAGAGAGAGAGAGAGAGAGAGAGAGAGAGAGAGAGAGAGAGAGAGAGAGAGAGAGAGAGAGAGAGAGAGAGAGAGAGAGAGTTAAGGAGCACATATCTAGGGGTAGGTGGAGGTAAGTAGAGTGGGCACAGTGGACATCAAGGGTGACAGGTGGGCCGTAAGGTCTCCCCTCCCGCTAGGAGGGAAGAGAGGTCTAGGATACATCATATACATTATATATAGTTACAGGAGAGTGCGTAATAAGAGATATCTGAAGAGAGATAAGCAATTAGTTTACCAGATCTCTCACTTTTACATCAGGGGATACGTAAGGACCAGGTCTCTCACTTACACCTGGGGACACGTAACTACTAAGTCTCTCACTTACACCTGGGGACACATAAGTACCAGGTCTCTCACTTACACCTGGGGACACGTAAGTACCAGGTCTCTCACTTATACCTGGGGACACGTAAGTACCAGGTCTCTCACTTACACCTGGGGACACATAAGTACCAGGTCTCTCACTTACACCTGGGGACACGTAAGTACCAGGTCTCTCACTTATACCTGGGGACACGTAAGTACCAGGTCTCTCACTTACACCTGGGGACACATAAGTACCAGGTCTCTCACTTACACCTGGGGACACGTAAGTACCAGGTCTCTCACTTACACCTGGGGACATGTAAGTACCAGGTCTCTCACTTATACCTGGGGACACGTAAGTACCAGGTCTCTCACTTACACCTGGGGACACGTAAGTACCAGGTCTCTCACTTATACCTGGGGACACGTAAGTACCAGGTCTCTCACTTACACCTGGGGACACATAAGTACCAGGTCTCTCACTTACACCTGGGGACACGTAAGTACCAGGTCTCTCACTTACACCTGGGGACATGTAAGTACCAGCTCTCTCACTCACATCTGGAGACACAAGTGGTGTGTTCATGTTGTCTTCATCTTGTGTATAAACAAGAAAAACACCATATTCTGCTGCAAAATCTCTCCTCTTGTATCAAAACGTAACAAAGGTCTACCATTAGGGCAGTGAATTCTTCCAATGTATATATATTTTTATTGTGGTATTGTGGTGAATTAACCTTGTGGTGTCCTGGGTGTATGGGAACAAAGGCCTGAAGGCCCTTCAGCCACCCCAGTAAATCTTAATGTTTGAGGTCGGATGTGTCGTTTGGCCGGGGGACACACGTCTCCCTCACTGTCATCATCCCGTGGTGGTGGAAATGGTTGGAGAGAGGATGAGGCAGAGAGACCATATCTTCACCACAGGACTCCTCCACCAGAGCCAGCATCCGGCGGTGGCGGCTGGAGAGAGGATGAGGCAGGGGAACCATACTTCTCCAACACTGGCTTACTCCACTATAGTCAGCATCCTGTGGTGGTGCTGGTGGTGATAGGTGGAGAGAGGATGAGGCAGCGAGACGACAGATCTCCACCACTGGCCTCCTGCACCACACACAGCGTCCTGTGGTGGTGGTGGTGTTGGCGGTGGTGGTATGTATGAGGCAGGAACTGACTCTTTGTGTTGTGTGAGGTAAATATAACAATGTGCATCAGTGTGGCGGCGCTGAAGTCAATAATGAGGCCTCCCACGGGGCAGCCACCTCGAACTCTGCCAGCCTCCACTCAGGTGACCCAGAGCTCTACCTCCATCCACCCAGCTTGGAGCTCTACCTCCACCCACCCAGCTTGGAGCTCTACCTCCATCCACCCAGCTTGGAGCTCTCCCTCCACCCACCCAGCTTGGAGCACTCCCTCCATCCACCCAGCTTGGAGCACTCCCTCCATCCACCCAGCTTGGGGCACTCCCTCCACCCACCCAGCTTGGAGCACTCCCTCCATCCACCCAGCTTGGAGCTCTACCTCCATCCAACCAGCTTGGAGCACTCCCTCCATCCACCCAGCTTGGGGCACTCCCTCCACCCACCCAGCTTGGAGCTCTACCTCCACCCAACCAGCTTGGAGCTCTACCTCCACCCACCCAGCTTGGAGCTCTACCTCCACCCACCCAGCTTGGAGCTCTACCTCCACTCACCCAGCTTAGAGCACTCCCTCCACCCACCCAGCTTGGAGCTCTACCTCCACCCATCCAGCTTGGAGCACTTCCTCCATCCACCCAGCTTGGGGCACTCCCTCCATCCACCCAGCTTGGAGCACTCCCTCCATCCACCCAGCTTGGAGCACTCCCTCCACCCATCCAGCTTGGAGCACTCCCTCCACCCACCCAGCTTGGAGCTCTACCTCCACCCATCCAGCTTGGAGCACTTCCTCCATCTACCCAGCTTGGAGCACTCCCTCCATCCACCCAGCTTGGAGCACTCCCTCCACCCATCCAGCTTGGAGCTCTCCCTCCACCCATCCAGCTTGGGGCACTCCCTCCACCCATCCAGCTTGGGGCACTCCCTCCACCCACCCAGCTTGGAGCTCTACCTCCATCCACCCAGCTTGGAGCACTCCCTCCACCCACCCAGCTTGGAGCTCTACCTCCATCCACCCAGCTTGGAGCACTCCCTCCACCCATCCAGCTTGGAGCATTCCCTCCATGGTTTTGATTCTGCCGCGATTGCAACCACTTAACTGTGCGCTCCTGCCCATGCTGTGGCGCACCATAGGTACAGGGACTGGTAGACCAAGTGACTAAACAATACATAATGTTAAAAGAAAAATAATAATAGTAAAAGTGTTAACATGGTTTGGGTAAGTCGATGAACGACGTGGCAAATTACGTGGTCAGTGAAGTTTACGACATATGATCAACAGTGACAGAATCACGCACCTAAGATAAATTAGAACTGTTTACAACAAGCAAATTTATGATACCTTCTCGAGTACCCGAGGTAAAACATTGTTAAGGATGAAATAATGTTCACACGTATCTCGTCATGTCTGGCAAGTATCAAGGTAATGCTGGAAGGTGAGGGCATTACTTTGCTGGCAAAGTTTACATTTGGCGTGTTCACTATCAGCAGGAAGGACGAACTCCCACGAGTATATATAGAGTCCAGCCTAGGTCGGGCGATAGCAACATCGAGGTGTATACTAATCCTCTTGGTGGAGCCATATATATATATATATATATATATATATATATATATATATATATATATATATATATATATATATATATATGTGTGTGTGTGTGTGTGTTTTAGACACATTTGAGGGCCAGAAGGATAGTAAACAGGTGCGTTTGGAGTGTGGATGCCCAGTTATTGACTTCCTCGAGGGGGAAGTTCGACTTTACGAAAGGTTTGACTTCGCCAGTCAGCAGGCGCACGCGGGGTGGCCTGGCCACGGGGGAGCGATACAAAATGTCTTTTTCTCTGTCGACGCAACACTGGTGAACCACTGCATAAACCCGGTAATATAATACATCCGTGAACTGTATCACCCACACTGAAGAATGTATCAACAGGAAGTATTGTATAATACATCCGTGAACTGCATCACCTACATTGAAGAATGTATCAACAGGAGGTATTGTATAATACATCCGTGAACTGCATCACCTACACTGAAGAATGTATCAACAGGAGGTATTGTATAATACATCCGTGAATTGCATCACCTACACTGAAGAATGTATCAACAGGAGGTATTGTATAATACATCCGTGAACTGCATCACCTACACTAAAGAATGTATCAACAGGAGGTACTGTATAATACATCCGTGAATTGCATCACCTACAGTGAAGAATGTATCAACAGGAGGTATTGTATAATACATCCGTGAACTACATCACCTACACTCAATAATGTATCAACAGGAGGTATTGTATAATACATCCGTGAACTGTATCACCCACACTGAAGAATGTATCAACAGGAGGTATTGTATAATACATCCGTGAACTGTATCACCCACACTGAAGAATGTATCAACAGGAAGTATTGTATAATACATCCGTGAACTGTATCACCTACACTGAAGAATGTATCAACTGGAGGTACTGTATAATACATCCGTGAACTGTATCACCCACACTGAAGAACGCATTAACAAGAGGTATTGTATAATACATCCGTGAACTGTATCACCCACACTGAAGAACGTATCAATAGGATGTATTGTATCACCTGTAAGGATTGTAGGAGAATGTAGAACAGGATATACTGCGTCGCCTCTACAGCGGTCACTGTTGTAGGAGAATGTAACAAGGTCGTACCTTGTAAGTGCATAGTATGGTCATCCTTCATCGTGAGTTCGTAACTGACCTGAAGTGCTTCCCACATCAGACCTTCCCCAGGGAACCTGGCCTGTGTCTTGCTGCCTGCCCTGAACCTTCCTACTTACCATCACTAAAGTAAGAACGGAACACAAAAGAAAAATAAACATTCAAGACCAAGTACGTAAGGTCAAGAATATAAAGCCAAGTACGTAAGGTCAAGAACATAAGGCCAAGGACGTATGGTCAAGAATATAAGACCAAGTACGTATGGTCAAGAATATAAGGCCAAGTACGTATGGTCAAGAATATAAGGCCAAGTACGTATGGTCAAGAATATAAGGCCAAGTACGTATGGTCAAGAATATAAGGCCAAGTACGTATGGTCAAGAATATAAGGCCAAGTACGTATGGTCAAGAATATAAGGCCAAGTACGTATGGTCAAGAATATAAGGCCAAGGACGTATGGTCAAGAATATAAGGCCAAGTACGTATGGTCAAGAATATAAGGCCAAGTACGTAAGGTCAAGAATATAAGACCAAGTACGTATGGTCAAGAATATAAGGCCAAGTACGTATGGTCAAGAATATAGGACCAAGTACGTATGGTCAAGAATATAAGACCAAGGACGTATGGTCAAGAATATAAGGCCAAGTACGTATGGTCAAGAATATAGGACCAAGTACGTAAGGTCAAGAATATAAGACCAAGTACGTAAGGTCAAGAATATAAGGCCAAGGACGTATGGTCAGGAATATAAGACCAAGGACGTATGGTCAAGAATATAAGGCCAAGTACGTATGGTCAAGAATATAAGGCCAAGTACGTAAGGTCAAGAATATAGGACCAAGTACGTATGGTCAAGAATATAAGGCCAAGTACGTATGGTCAAGAATATAGGACCAAGTACGTATGGTCAAGAATATAAGGCCAAGTACGTAAGGTCAAGAATATAAGGCCAAGGACGTATGGTCAAGAATATAAGGCCAAGTACGTATGGTCAAGAATATAAGACCAAGGACGTATGGTCAAGAATATAAGGCCAAGGACGTAAGGTCAAGAATATAAGGCCAAGGACGTATGGTCAAGAATATAAGGCCAAGTACGTATGGTCAAGAATATAAGACCAAGGACGTATGGTCAAGAATATAAGGCCAAGGACGTATGGTCAAGAATATAAGACCAAGGACGTATGGTCAGGAATATAAGACCAAGGACGTATGGTCAGGAATATAAGACCAAGTACGTATGGTCAAGAATATAAGGCCAAGTACGTATGGTCAAGAATATAAGACCAAGGACGTATGGTCAAGAATATAAGGCCAAGGACGTATGGTCAAGAATATAAGACCAAGGACGTATGGTCAGGAATATAAGACCAAGGACGTATGGTCAAGAACATAAGACCAAGGACGTATGGTCAGGAATATAAGACCAAGGACGTATGGTCAGGAATATAAGACCAAGGACGTATGGTCAAGAATATAAGACCAAGGACGTATGGTCAAGAACGTAGGGTGCAGTTCGCTGGCTTTTAAACTGTCGCCGCCACTGGACCGCGTCAGTGATGATCGTATGGGTTCAGACACTTCACTTTGGGTGTCTTGTGAACAAAAAGGAAACTTCGATCCCCAATAATGGTTCACTTGCGGATCACGAACCACTGATACTGGTTCATCACTAGTGGACCACGAACCACTGATACTGGTTCATCACTAAAGGACCATAAACCACTGATACTGGTTCATCACTAGTGGACCACGAACCACTGATACTGGTTCATCACTAGAGGACCATAAACCACTGATACTGGTTCATCACTAGTGGACCACGAACCACTGATACTGGTTCATCACTAGTGGACCACGAACCACTAATACTGGTTCATCACTAGTGGACCACTAACCCCTGATAGCATTTCATCACTACTTGATCTCGAACCAATGATACTGGTTCATGAGGCATCACTACGGGATCTCGAACCACCGTTAATGGTTGAGGATGCATGACGCTCGTGGCTCATGAGCCACCGTCACTGGTTCATGGCTACTTACGTCGATTTAAAACGTCCAGAACTGGTTCATGGACAAACGATATCGGTTCTGAAACTACCGACGGTGGTTCACAAACTACTTAGTGGATCGACTGGTTCATGAGCCTAGAAATATAACCGGTTAACGTATTGCCATGATCGGTTTGCAAGTCTCCAGTACTTATTCAACTGGATCGGGCTACTCCAACGTTCAACCGGTTCGAACTCGTTCCGCATTCAAGTACAACCAACCAGACGTAACTTCCAGTGTTGGTTCAGAAGCAACCACACTCTACAACCGGTGCTCACACGATATACGCTGGCTCATGAGCTTTCAGCAGTGATTCCTGAGCTATTCGTGTTGTTTCATGATCTCCCAAAGATGGTTCATCTACTGTTTTATATGCCACCAACACTGGCTCGACTGATTCACGGACTACCAAAACTTGTTTACGAATGTTCATCAGTCTTTCGAGCCACGAAATTCGTCATAAGCTCCGAAACACCGGTTCACGACCAGCCAACATTGATCATAAGCTCCGAAACACCGGTTCACGACCAGCCAAACACTGATCATGAGCTCCGAAACACTGGTTCATGACCAGCCAAACACTGATCATGAGCTCCGAAACACTGTTTCATGAGCAGCCAACACTGGTCATGGGCTCCGTAACACTGGTTCATCAGCAGCCGACAATGATCATGAGCTTCGAAACACTGGTTCATGATCAGCCAACATTGATCATGAGCTCCGAAACACTGTTTCATGATCAGCCAACGCTGCTTCATAGCCACGAACGGGGGTCATGGGACGGCGGCCTTGGTAACGGCAGGTGGAGATAATGTGAGAACCATGAAGATGACGTAGGCTGCGGGGAAGGACATGGCTCCCAGATGAAACATGCACCAGCTACAACGCCCCGCCGTCCCCTGCCTCCCTTGCCTATGAAGCAAGTGAGGCTCGAGCCGTTCACTGCTTCGCTCAGTCAGTTATATACAGTGTATTTTTATCTGGCGATCACTGGCGAAGTATGAATGGTTTCAGAGCAGCATCGAAAGAGTTTTTCCACTGATGTCGATGTATTAACGAGGCAGAAAGTTGCCTTAACATGACATAAACGCAAGAAACGGAATACTCTTTTTAAGTTGTCAGAAGATTTAATCAAAACCTCCTTGTCACCATCCCTTCCTGGCTGATCCAGAAGTTTAGGACTCCCATCATGTCTTGTGTCTCTTCAAAGATGCAGACATGACACGGTCTCGACAGATCAGCCAGCTGGTGTTAAAGCCTTGGGTACCACAACGAGAGCACCTTCAAGCCAGCATCCTCGACGACCTATATACCCACCAGGTTGTCACCTAGATTGTCAGTTGTCAGTGGTCGCTCACCAGTGACTGATCTCTGAGGGAACACTACATGAGACTTCAGCTACCCTTAAACCGACCAAATGTCTTGAATATCTCTTATCAGCTCCAAAATGAGGTCACTTTCAGAGCCCAACAAGTGTCAACTGGAACAATACGGAGTACGCGGGTGGGGGCTGATGGTGTACCTGGAGGAGGGCCTGATGCCGGGCCTGGAAGAGAAGAGTTTATTGCTGAGCCTGGAGGAGATAGGCCTCACGCTGTGCCTAGGAGAGGACCTGGAAGACAGCCTGACACTCAGCCTGAAAGGAGGGCCTGGTGCCGGAAATATGGAAGTGGACCTGGTACTGGGCCTGGCGCGGAAGAAGGCCAGATGTTAGGCCTGGAAGAGGAGAGCCTGGTGCCGGTCCCCTAAGAGGGCGCGTTACTGTCCCTAAAAGAGGGCTTGGTGCTTGGCCAGGAAAAGGGGCCTGGTGCTGTGCTTGAACGAAGGCCTGTTGCTACGCCTACCAGAGGGCTTGGTGCGGTGCCTGGGGTAGGAAGGTATAGTGCTCTTCCTGCAATAGGAGGATCTGGTGATGTGCCTGGAAGAGGACGTCACAGTATGCCTGGGATACTAACAATCTAAGTTAATGTGGGCACATGTGTGGCGGGGTGGCGACGAAAATGGATGAAGGCAGCAAGTTTGAATATGTACATGTGCATATATGTATATGTCTGTGTATTTATATGTATGTATACATTGAAATATATAGTTATGCTCATGTGCGTGTGTGGGCGCTTATGTATATACATGTGTATGTGGGTGGGTTGGGCCATTCCTCGTCTGTTTCCTTGCGCTACCTCGCTAACACGGGAGACGGCGACTGAATATAATAAATAATATTATATATATATATATATATATATATATATATATATATATATATATATATATATATATATGGTGATGTTTTTATTCGCGGGATGTAATAGTTGGAGTGGTTGTGCAGTGGCTTGGGTTGGAGCAGGTTTGTTTTGCCACAGAATCAGGTGCCGAATATGTTTGATATGATTTTATTGGATATATATATATATATATATATATATATATATATATATATATATATATATATATATTATTATATTATTTTGCTTTGTCGCTGTCTCCCGCGTTTGCGAGGTAGCGAAAGGAAACAGACGAAAGAAATGGCCCAACCCACCCCCATACACATGTATATACATACACGTCCACACACGCAAATATACATACCTATACATCTCAATGTATACATATATATACGCACACAGACATATACATATATACACATGTACATAATTCATACTGTCTGCCTTTATTTATTCCCATCGCCACCTCGCCACACATGGAATAACAACCCCCTCCCCCCGCATGTGTGCGAGGTAGCGCTAGAAGAAGACAACAAAGGCCACATTCGTTCACACTCAGTCTCTAGCTGTCATGTACAATGCACCGAAACCACAGCTCCCTTTCCACATCCAGGCCCCACAGAACTTTCCATGGTTTGCCCCAGACGCTTCACATGCCCTGGTTCAATCCATTGACAGCACGTCGAACCCGGTATACCACATCGTTCCAATTCACTCTATTCCTTGCACGCCTTTCACCCTTCTGTATGTTCAGGCCCCGATCGCTCAAAGTCTGTTTCACTCCATCCCTCCACCGCCAATTTGGTCTCCCACTTCTCCTCGTTCCCTCCACCTCTGACACATATATCCTCTTTGTCAATCTTTCCTCACTCATTCTCTCCATGTGACCAAACCATTTCAAAACACCCTCTTCTGCTCTCTCAACCACACTCTTTTTTATCACCACACATCTCTCTTACCCTTTCATTACTTACTCGATCAAACCACCTCACACCACATATTGTCCTCAAACATCTCATTTCCAGCACATCCACCCATATATATATATATATATATATATAATATATATATATACACACACACACACACATCGGTAAGAGAGAGAGAGAGAGAGAGAGAGAGAGAGAGAGAGAGAGAGAGAGAGAGAGAGAGAGAGAGAGAGAGAGAGAGAGAGAGAGAGATGGGTAGAGTGACTGGGTGTCAGGAGGTAGAGAGAAGGTTCTCTCTCACTTTAACAGCGACGCCCCAGCGACCTGTGGTGTCGTCTGCTGGCTGCCGGGGCCAGGCGAGCCAAATTATTAATGCCCAGAATGACCGAGAGATGCGACCCCGGGCAGGCACCACCCCTTACAGGTGTCCCATTCTCCCATCCTACACATCCTCCCTCCCGACCTGGATAATGAGGAATAGGGAGGCAATCTCCCTGGCTGGTGTCCCAGTTCCCTTTCCTACGCATCCTTTCCTCGCTGCCTTACACGGGATGGGGCTCCGTAAGCCGATAGTGTTCTCCCTCCATCTCACACATCCTCCCTAGCCGGCCAGTGAGCGATGCGGCCTCCATGGGCCTCCCCCACCAGTGAACCTCATTTCTCCAAGCTTTTTACGAGTCTGGCTAGGCTGACGGGGAGACTTTATGGGTTTGCCAACAGGTGTTAGTCCCCCACCATATGTGGCTGGTTAGACGAAGGATTCCCTGAGTTTGCCAACAGGTGTCAGCCCACCGGCCAGGCTGGCCAGAGGCGTGCCCCAGGGCATCTGCTTGCTGCAAGAGAATGGATGATGGCGGCTCCTTACTTGCTAAGCAGACAAAGCGCGTTCATCTGACGTCCTCTCAGTGACAATGCTCCTCACTCCTCCGCCTTGACTATCGTTCATACGCTTTTATCTTCTCATGTCGTACATGTCCCATTTCGTTTCTTCTTTCTCCTCTGTTCCTTCTCTCCCTTCCATCTTATTTACCTCTCCTTCTCGTCGCTATCATCGGCTTACTTCCATCTGGTCGTCCCCTTCCCTACTCCTTCATTTCTTCCCTCAGTCTTTTGTTTGAAGACATTTTTCCCCATCTATTTCATCTTCCTTCTTTCGGTCGATGTGTCCCTTCCCTTCACACTCCTCCTCATACCTCCTCTCTCAACCACTTCCCCTCCTCATTCCCTCATGCCTAGAGGAGGGGCCACAGATATTGCTCTTAACTACCACATCACGACGGTACGACCCTGGAGCACAAACGGTACGACCCTCCCAGCTCGAATTCTCTCACATGATGGCCAGGCCTTCGATCTCACCCTTAAGAATCAAGTTATAAAGGCCAGTCATAGCCAAGGGTCGTGCCTGTGTGTGTAAGGGGTGTGAACCGGCGATTGGAATCGTATCCTATACACACCTAGTGTGACGGATGACAACATTACATTACCTATGTATTTCTCAGTCTCTTCTACTACTTATGACCGATACTTGTGTTTATACTTCCACTTGAAAATACGAGTCGTACAACTTGAACTTATATGCAAATATATCAAATATCGACATAATTATATCCACATACTTATATCTGCACTTATACTTCACATTTACTCACATTACTACTCATAAAGTAAATCTTTTAAACTTAGAACCATACGCAGAAGTGTGGGTACATCTGTTAAACCAATGACCATACATAGAATAAGTTTACTTGTTAAATCTAGGGTCATAGAAAGAAAATGTTAAACCAAAAACCATATGTAAAATAGGTTTGCATGTTAAACCAACGATCATATACAGAATTATGGGTTTACTTTTTTAAAGCAAAGACCGTATAAGATGTATGGTTTACAAGATATAAGACAAATATAACACTTTTACAGGCATTAATTACTTGTGTTCTGCTCACATCTCACAGCAATGATAGACCCTCTGCTGTGTCCTGTCCACTGCTCACAGAATGATACACCCTCTGCTGTGTCCTGTCCACTTCTCACAGCAATGATACACCCTCTGCTGTGTCCTGTCCACTTCTCACAGCACTGATACACCCTCTGCTGTTTCCTGTCCACTGCTCACAGCAATGATACACCCTCTGTTGTGTCCTGTCCACTTCTCACAGCAATGATACACCCTCTGCTGTGTCCTGTCCACTGCTCACAGCACTGATACACCCTCTGCTGTGTCCTGTCCACTGCTCACAGCACTGATACACCCTCTGCTGTGTCCTGTCCACTGCTCACAGCAATGATACACCATCTGCTGTGTCCTGTCCACTGCTCACAGCAATGATAACCCTCTGCTGTGTCCTGTCCACTGCTCACAGCAATGATACACCCTCTGCTGTGTCCTGTCCACTGCTCACGGCACTGACGACGCCACAAACTATCCTGTGTCGTGCTGTGGTCTGACACCACACACCAGTGTGGGGGAATGTTTGGTCCGGGCGTTTAATTTACCACCATCGTCTGAGTGTGATCACGTATGTCAAAGACGTTTAATCACATCCGTCATGATGGCGTAATTACGCCCGGCTTGGGGGGGGGGGGGGGGTGTTAGTCCACCGGCTGTCGAGAGCGATTAGTCACGGGCCTGAGGCGTTTCTAATCAGTCGAGTCAGCCTAATCTCATCACAGTCCAGAAAGTGCTGGCGTCAGTGGGGCCTAATCACCGCCATCAGAGTCGTTTGATATCTAAACTGACATCAAAGGTCTTCATCACTGTGATCATGGGGTCTAATCCTGGCCTTTACGTACAGTCAGAAGTTGTGTCAAATACAGCGAGGAGGAGAAGGAACTGTATCCCTGTAACCTACAGTCTTCCATACAACTGGCGAGGAGTAATACAGGCAAAAGTTAATCCTAATCGTTACACAGAATTGAGGGAGTAATACAGGGAAAGGTTAATCGTAATCATCACACAGAATTGAGGGAGTAATACAGGCAAAAGTTAATCCTAATCGTTACACAGAATTGAGGGAGTAATACAGGCAAAAGTTAATCCTAATCGTTACACAGAATTGAGGGAGTAATACAGGCAAAAGTTAATCCTAATCGTTACACAGAATTGAGGGAGTAATACAGGCAAAAGTTAATCCTAATCGTTACACAGAATTGAGGGAGTAATACAGGCAAAAGTTAATCCTAATCGTTACACAGAATTGAGGGAGTAATACAGGCAAAAGTTAATCCTAATCGTTACACAGAATTGAGGGAGTAATACAGGCAAAAGTTAATCCTAATCGTTACACAGAATTGAGGGAGTAATACAGGCAAAAGTTAATCCTAATCGTTACACAGAATTGAGGGAGTAATACAGGCAAAAGTTAATCCTAATCGTTACACAGAATTGAGGGAGTAATACAGGCAAAAGTTAATCCTAATCGTTACACAGAATTGAGGGAGTAATACAGGCAAAAGTTAATCCTAATCGTTACACAGAATTGAGGGAGTAATACAGGCAAAAGTTAATCCTAATCGTTACACAGAATTGAGGGAGTAATACAGGCAAAAGTTAATCCTAATCGTTACACAGAATTGAGGGAGTAATACAGGCAAAAGTTAATCCTAATCGTTACACAGAATTGAGGGAGTAATACAGGCAAAAGTTAATCCTAATCGTTACACAGAATTGAGGGAGTAATACAGGCAAAAGTTAATCCTAATCGTTACACAGAATTGAGGGAGTAATACAGGCAAAAGTTAATCCTAATCGTTACACAGAATTGAGGGAGTAATACAGGCAAAAGTTAATCCTAATCGTTACACAGAATTGAGGGAGTAATACAGGCAAAAGTTAATCCTAATCGTTACACAGAATTGAGGGAGTAATACAGGCAAAAGTTAATCCTAATCGTTACACAGAATTGAGGGAGTAATACAGGCAAAAGTTAATCCTAATCGTTACACAGAATTGAGGGAGTAATACAGGCAAAAGTTAATCCTAATCGTTACACAGAATTGAGGGAGTAATACAGGCAAAAGTTAATCCTAATCGTTACACAGAATTGAGGGAGTAATACAGGCAAAAGTTAATCCTAATCGTTACACAGAATTGAGGGAGTAATACAGGCAAAAGTTAATCCTAATCGTTACACAGAATTGAGGGAGTAATACAGGCAAAAGTTAATCCTAATCGTTACACAGAATTGAGGGAGTAATACAGGCAAAAGTTAATCCTAATCGTTACACAGAATTGAGGGAGTAATACAGGCAAAAGTTAATCCTAATCGTTACACAGAATTGAGGGAGTAATACAGGCAAAAGTTAATCCTAATCGTTACACAGAATTGAGGGAGTAATACAGGCAAAAGTTAATCCTAATCGTTACACAGAATTGAGGGAGTAATACAGGCAAAAGTTAATCCTAATCGTTACACAGAATTGAGGGAGTAATACAGGCAAAAGTTAATCCTAATCGTTACACAGAATTGAGGGAGTAATACAGGCAAAAGTTAATCCTAATCGTTACACAGAATTGAGGGAGTAATACAGGCAAAAGTTAATCCTAATCGTTACACAGAATTGAGGGAGTAATACAGGCAAAAGTTAATCCTAATCGTTACACAGAATTGAGGGAGTAATACAGGCAAAAGTTAATCCTAATCGTTACACAGAATTGAGGGAGTAATACAGGCAAAAGTTAATCCTAATCGTTACACAGAATTGAGGGAGTAATACAGGCAAAAGTTAATCCTAATCGTTACACAGAATTGAGGGAGTAATACAGGCAAAAGTTAATCCTAATCGTTACACAGAATTGAGGGAGTAATACAGGCAAAAGTTAATCCTAATCGTTACACAGAATTGAGGGAGTAATACAGGCAAAAGTTAATCCTAATCGTTACACAGAATTGAGGGAGTAATACAGGCAAAAGTTAATCCTAATCGTTACACAGAATTGAGGGAGTAATACAGGCAAAAGTTAATCCTAATCGTTACACAGAATTGAGGGAGTAATACAGGCAAAAGTTAATCCTAATCGTTACACAGAATTGAGGGAGTAATACAGGCAAAAGTTAATCCTAATCGTTACACAGAATTGAGGGAGTAATACAGGCAAAAGTTAATCCTAATCGTTACACAGAATTGAGGGAGTAATACAGGCAAAAGTTAATCCTAATCGTTACACAGAATTGAGGGAGTAATACAGGCAAAAGTTAATCCTAATCGTTACACAGAATTGAGGGAGTAATACAGGCAAAAGTTAATCCTAATCGTTACACAGAATTGAGGGAGTAATACAGGCAAAAGTTAATCCTAATCGTTACACAGAATTGAGGGAGTAATACAGGCAAAAGTTAATCCTAATCGTTACACAGAATTGAGGGAGTAATACAGGCAAAAGTTAATCCTAATCGTTACACAGAATTGAGGGAGTAATACAGGCAAAAGTTAATCCTAATCGTTACACAGAATTGAGGGAGTAATACAGGCAAAAGTTAATCCTAATCGTTACACAGAATTGAGGGAGTAATACAGGCAAAAGTTAATCCTAATCGTTACACAGAATTGAGGGAGTAATACAGGCAAAAGTTAATCCTAATCGTTACACAGAATTGAGGGAGTAATACAGGCAAAAGTTAATCCTAATCGTTACACAGAATTGAGGGAGTAATACAGGCAAAAGTTAATCCTAATCGTTACACAGAATTGAGGGAGTAATACAGGCAAAAGTTAATCCTAATCGTTACACAGAATTGAGGGAGTAATACAGGCAAAAGTTAATCCTAATCGTTACACAGAATTGAGGGAGTAATACAGGCAAAAGTTAATCCTAATCGTTACACAGAATTGAGGGAGTAATACAGGCAAAAGTTAATCCTAATCGTTACACAGAATTGAGGGAGTAATACAGGCAAAAGTTAATCCTAATCGTTACACAGAATTGAGGGAGTAATACAGGCAAAAGTTAATCCTAATCGTTACACAGAATTGAGGGAGTAATACAGGCAAAAGTTAATCCTAATCGTTACACAGAATTGAGGGAGTAATACAGGCAAAAGTTAATCCTAATCGTTACACAGAATTGAGGGAGTAATACAGGCAAAAGTTAATCCTAATCGTTACACAGAATTGAGGGAGTAATACAGGCAAAAGTTAATCCTAATCGTTACACAGAATTGAGGGAGTAATACAGGCAAAAGTTAATCCTAATCGTTACACAGAATTGAGGGAGTAATACAGGCAAAAGTTAATCCTAATCGTTACACAGAATTGAGGGAGTAATACAGGCAAAAGTTAATCCTAATCGTTACACAGAATTGAGGGAGTAATACAGGCAAAAGTTAATCCTAATCGTTACACAGAATTGAGGGAGTAATACAGGCAAAAGTTAATCCTAATCGTTACACAGAATTGAGGGAGTAATACAGGCAAAAGTTAATCCTAATCGTTACACAGAATTGAGGGAGTAATACAGGCAAAAGTTAATCCTAATCGT
>NC_092276.1:15862666-16062666 GCF_036320965.1 Panulirus ornatus
TGGCCCCCATGTCGTCTGCATCGGCTATATACTCCTGTGTCACAGTATCACATTTCTCTCGTGTGACACACTTGTTTTTAGTTGGTAACTGGAGCCCAGCTTACACTTGTGTGTGGCGGTGTAGCCGAGCGTACGGCGTCGGGCCCATGTTGCCGTACGCTCCCTCTCACCACTTTTACACCCACTCGCTGCACTGCCCAACCAGCAGCCACGGTTCTGTAAAGCTAAACTGTGTGTGCGCGGGGGAAAAAAAAATATTAAGCCTTGGATTTGCAACATGACGGGGCGCTATTTGGGGATGTAATGCTGGCCCCCCGACATCTGCTGTGTCTTGTTGATCGTAATCATCTGTTTCTTTTTCCACACTTGTCAAAATATGGGTAATTAGCTTGTCCTCAGATCTCTCTCGTTTTTACCGCTCTCAGATCCCATAATACCCGGAGTTTAGCCACTATCTACCCCATCATTAGGTGCTTCCCATTAGCCCAGCAGATAAGAGAGTCCATTAGAGTAAAGAAGTTCAATCTTCATATCTAACGTGACATGGGTTCTAGGCTGGTAGAAAATGGCCATACGACTGGTTCACACACACACACACACACACACACACACACACACACACACACACACATACGTGCCCTAAAACTGGTTCCATCAGGCTATGGTCATGGTGTGTACACAACGCCGGGAGAGATTAGCATTACCCCGTCTTGCTATCCCTCCGGCACCAGAGTGCGATCCGTGTGTAAGACGGCAGGATCCTAGTGCAAGACGGTAGGACCCATCATGTACGTGTCTTGGTCAAAGCTGGTCGTGTCGTACGTAAGGATCGTCCCGCTGTACTTCCGGGGTTCGATTCACCAAGACACGTGGTCAACAACAACACGATCGTGACCAACGCTCCGCTGTGGCTCGTGCAGCGACGACCCGACACAAACAGACCAGTTCATCCGAGCTGCTGTTGTACGCGCGGTTTGTGTGTGTGTGTGAATGAAGCCAGGGAGTGGGAACACCTCTCTAAACTAACTCCCTCAAGCTTCCTCTTCATCCCTTCTGTCCAGCGCGGCCTCACAACGGCCGGGAGTGGGAAAACGTGAGGATGGAAGGCCCATATCCGCTGCAGGGCGGGGTCCCGGGTTATTGGAAATGGAGGACGCCTGCAGCCGACCTTGTGGAGGAGGAACTCGAGAAGGCGATGAGACACATGTCAAAATGGTGCTCTAGGGTTATGTCTAACTCGGTGGTCTTTACCCCCCCTCCTCTCTCTCTCTCTCTCTCTCTCTCTCTCTCTCTCTCTCTCTCTCTCTCTCTCTCTCTCTCTCTCTCTCATAAATGTAGCCAGGAGACAGTGAATGCTGACAACACACAGAAGTTCAAAAAAGTTGTATGATAGAGAGAGTTCAAGCAGTGGGACTCAACGAGGTTGTAAAACTCCCTCCCTGTACAGTACAAGTAGATAACCACACACACACACACACACACACACACACACACACACACACACACAGAGTGGTGGATAAATGGGATAAGAGGACTGAGTTCATGGTTAATGCAGACAGCGTCCATAAATCTAACAAGTTGTATTATAGTAGGCAATGTTCAAGGGATGGCGCCCCAAGAGCGTTGAACTTCTTCCCTGTACAGCTCAATTACCTAATTACAAACAGGTCATTAAACACCACTTCAGTCTCAATTACGAAGTGTTATTATCCTAATAAAACGAGAGATGAGGTGATGATACCAGTATATCCATTAAGTATATCGGCAATCATATCCATTAAATATATCGGCAATCATATCCATTAAGTATATCAGCAATCATATCCATTAAGTATATCAGCAATCATATCCATTAAGTATATCAGCAATCATATCTATTAAGTATATCGGCAATCATATCCATTAAGTATATCGGCAATCATATCTATTAAATATATCAGCAATCATATCTATTAAGTATATCAGCAATCATATCCATTAAGTATATCGGCAATCATATCTATTAAATATATCAGCAATCATATCTATTAAGTATATCAGCAATCATATCCATTAAGTATATCGGCAATCATATCCATTAAGTATATCGGCAATCATATCCATTAAGTATATCAGCAATCATATCTATTAAGTATATCAGCAATCATTAAGTATATTACCAGCATATCCACTACGCTTACCAGCAATGAGTATATTACCAGTATATCCAGTAAGCTTACCAGCAATAAGTATATTACCAGTATATCCAGTAAGCTTATCAGCAATAAGTATATTACCAGTATATCCAGTAAGCTTACCAGCAATAAGTATATTACCAGTATATCCAGTAAGCTTACCAGCAATAAGTATATTACCAGTATATCCAGTAAGCTTACCAGCAATGAGTATATTACCAGTATATCCAGTAAGCTTACCAGCAATAAGTATATTACCAGTATATCCAGTAAGCTTACCAGCAATAAGTATATTACCAGTATATCCAGTAAGCTTACCAGCAATAAGTATATTACCAGTATATCCTGTAAGCTTGCCAAGCTGGAAGATAAACATCAACGAAAACCTATTTTAACCCCCGTGACCATCCGTGCTTGAGTCTAGTCTCATACACGTCATGCCACCGACGATCATACACGTCCCAGGTCACTGGGTGAGCAGTGGTGTATGAAGCCACCGTATCATGAGATGGTTATCCCAGCAGTGCTATAGTGTGGGATGCACATCTTCAATATCCCAGTGACTCTCCACAGATAATATTCCACGTGTTATATGTTCTTACAAGATCTACAGAAGACGTCCCCATGGGAGGTGCACGGGACGGTCCCCATGAGAGGTGCACGGGACGGTCCCCATGGGTGGTGCACGGGACGGTCCCCATGAGAAGGTGCACGGGACGGTCCCCATGAGAGGTGCACGGGACGGTCCCCATGAGAGGTGCACGGGACGGTCCCCATGAGAAGGTGCACGGGACGGTCCCCATGGGAGGTGCACGGGACGGTCCCCATGAGAGGTGCACGGGACGGTCCCCATGAGAGGTGCACGGGACGGTCCCCATGGGAGGTGGTGCACGGGACGGTCCCCATGGGAGGTGGTGCACGGGACGGTCCCCATGAGGTGCACGGGACGGTCCCCATGAGAGGTGCACGGGACGGTCCCCATGGGAGGTGCACGGGACGGTCCCCATGAGAGGTGCACGGGACGGTCCCCATGAGAGGTGCACGGGACGGTCCCCATGGGAGGTGGTGCACGGGACGGTCCCCATGGGAGGTGCACGGGACGGTCCCCATGAGAGGTGGTGCACGGGACGGTCCCCATGGGAGGTGGTGCACGGGACGGTCCCCATGAGAGGTGGTGCACGGGACGGTCCCCATGAGAAGGTGCACGGGACGGTCCCCATGAGAAGGTGCACGGGACGGTCCCCATGGGAGGTGCACGGGACGGTCCCCATGAGAAGGTGGTGCACGGGACGGTCCCCATGAGAGGTGCACGGGACGGTCCCCATGAGAAGGTGCACGGGACGGTCCCCATGGGAGGTGCACGGGACGGTCCCCATGAGAAGGTGCACGGGACGGTCCCCATGGGAGGTGCACGGGACGGTCCCCATGAGAAGGTGCACGGGACGGTCCCCATGAGAGGTGGTGCACGGGACGGTCCCCATGAGAAGGTGCACGGGACGGTCCCCATGGGAGGTGGTGCACGGGACGGTCCCCATGAGAGGTGGTGCACGGGACGGTCCCCATGAGAAGGTGCACGGGACGGTCCCCATGAGAGGTGGTGCACGGGACGGTCCCCATGAGAGGTGGTGCACGGGACGGTCCCCATGAGGTGGTGCACGGGACGGTCCCCATGAATGGCAGCGGCTGACGTCACCTCCTAAGATTGGTTCCCCAGTCAACGGCCTCATGAATGGTTCTCCCGCCATGACTGGTCGTCCCAGACCGCGTCATCATGAGTGGTCGTCCCAGACCGCGTCATCATGACTGGTCGTCCCAGACCGCGTCATCATGACTGGTCGTCCCAGACCGCGTCATCATGACTGGTCGTCCCAGACCGCGTCATCATGACTGGTCGTCCCAGACCGCGTCATCATGACTGGTCGTCCCAGACCGCGTCATCATGACTGGTCGTCCCAGACCGCGTCATCATGACTGGTCGTCCCAGACCGCGTCATCATGACTGGTCGTCCCAGACCGCGTCATCATGACTGGTCGTCCCAGACCGCGTCATCATGACTGGTCGTCCCAGACCGCGTCATCATGACTGGTCGTCCCAGACCGCGTCATCATGACTGGTCGTCCCAGACCGCGTCATCATGACTGGTCGTCCCAGACCGCGTCATCATGACTGGTCGTCCCAGACCGCATCATCATGACTGGTCGTCCCAGACCGCGTCATCATGACTGGTCGTCCCAGACCGCGTCATCATGACTGGTCGTCCCAGACCGCGTCATCATGACTGGTCGTCCCAGACCGCGTCATCATGACTGGTCGTCCCAGACCACGTCATCATGACTGGTCGTCCCAGACCGCGTCATCATGACTGGTCGTCCCAGACCGCGTCATCATGACTGGTCGTCCCAGACCGCGTCATCATGACTGGTCGTCCCAGACCGCGTCATCATGACTGGTCGTCCCAGACCACGTCATCATGACTGGTCGTCCCAGACCGCGTCATCATGACTGGTCGTCCCAGACCGCGTCATCATGACTGGTCGTCCCAGACCACGTCATCATGACTGGTCGTCCCAGACCGCGTCATCATGACTGGTCGTCCCAGACCACGTCATCATGAACCGTCGTCCCAGACCGCGTCATCATGACTGGTCGTCCCAGACCGCGTCATCATGACTGGTCGTCCCAGACCGCGTCATCATGAATGGTCGTCCCAGACCACGTCATCATGACTGGTCGTCCCAGACCACGTCATCATGACTGGTCGTCCCAGACCGCGTCATCATGACTGGTCGTCCCAGACCGCGTCATCATGACTGGTCGTCCCAGACCGCGTCATCATGACTGGTCGTCCCAGACCGCGTCATCATGAATGGTCGTCCCAGACCGCGTCATCATGACTGGTCGTCCCAGACCGCGTCATCACGACTGGTCCTCAGTCGCGATGTCATCATGGCGTCCTAGTGGGTTCTCAACCACGATGTCCAACATGAGCGATGTCTCCTCCTCCTCCTCCTCCTCCTCCTCCTCCTCACATGACCTCACATGAGCAGGATAAACGTTTCCTAGAAGACAGTGTCCTTGGTTAGACAAGGGGGCGTCCGGTAACAACAAGGCGACGGCCGCCAGGATCGTGCAGATGTATACATAAAGAAAACAAGAACAAAATGTGTGAGAGAGACGGGTGAAGGAGAGCAGTGCACGTGTGGGATTCATTCACATCTTCACTTCGACATGATTTATGTCTTGAGTGAGAAACAGACAAGCAGCCTTGAATATGAGCTAACCTCCAGACACATACGCACTACATAAACACACACATACCAAGTATAACAGAAGGCGTCTTAATAGGGTAAAACTCCCTCCCTCGTATTGCTAAGGTAATCACAGCAGATAATAATCACATATATAAACATATATATATATATATATATATATATATATATATATATATATATATATATATATATATATATATATATACATTCCTGCTGCTCATTCTCCTCCGCGGATGTCTGGAGACAAATGTATATGAGCCGATACAGACAAATCAGTGATCAGGTATGTAAGGGTTCAGCAGGTTTCAAAAAGTAGAGCACGGTGGAATGAGGACGTCCACATGTCCAGTAATAAGCAACACAACCCAGCTAATGGAACAGCGAGAGGTGACGAACATGAAACGCAAGAAAGACTTTTTTTCTTTTAAAGTAAAAAGAAATATAAATAATGAGGTTTATATAAATAAACAGAAATACTTCAGGAATGCACGAAGAGTATACACACATAAGTGTCTTGAAGATGTACATATTATAGTGAGGAGATATATACACACTCATGTTTGTACTCACATATACTCCCACACACACACACACACACACACACACACAGCCTGAGAACACTTACATAACCTCACACACACACACACACACACACACACACACGTGCGCACACACACCCTGCCTCCCACACACTGGCTAACTCATTCCTTCAGCGAGTTAAGGAGACACAACAAGAATTAGGAGCAATTGTTGTAGAGGCGCGGAGGAAGGAGGGCGAGCCAGCGGACACTTTCATCAGTTTTTGTCTCTTTGGTTGTAACGCACTTTAAATTGCCCCCCCCCCCCCCCCACGGCACTAATTCCTAATCCGCTGGCATGGGACTTGTAACAGTCACAAACTGCCCTTATGGGACTGTAACTGTCCCAGACTGCCATAATGGAGTTAGTTTACTGTCCCAAACTGCCATTGTGGGACTTGTTACTGTCCCCAAACTGCCACTGTGGGACTGCTACTGTCCTAAAGTGACATTATGGGGTTTGCTAACTGTCCCAAACTGCCACTATGGGACTGTTATTGTCCCAAGCTGTAAGTATGGGTTAACAACTACTTTGCCATCTTATACTGAATATAAATGCCGGTAGCTTGTCAATACCTATTATTGTACTGCCGGCAGTTGGACAGTACTACCCCTTATACTCCGGCAGTTGGACAGTACTACCCCTTATACTCCGGCAGTAGGACAGTACTACCCCTCATACTCCGGCAGTGGACAGTACTATCCCTCATACTCCGGCAATAGGACAGTACTTCTTATATTGCCGGCAGTTTCGCCCGCTACGTGAGGCGTAGCGTCGTACGCTGGCCTACGCTGTAGACGTAAAGACGTTAACTACTTAACCGGTGCGTTAAACTTCCACCCTCGAGGGATAAACCATGTCTCACAAAACCTTATGGTCATTACTGCGTTAAACTGCACACCCCCCCCACCCCCCCAGGTGACCCTACCCCTCGCTAAATGATCTAACGATCGCAACTAGTCAGTTTAACCCCCCCCTGGGTGGGATATCCCCTCAGCGGGACAGCCACAAGCTGGTGTTAGTTTAACGCCCCCAAAAACCCCAGCTTCGGGTCCGGCTCTCTTTTCCCAAAAAACACCTCACAACTTTCCAGTCTCTTTCGCTTCATAACTTGTGTTTCCGCCGCCCAACACGACGAACATAACTGGAACATGTGACCTATACTGGAACCCACTCCCCCACATGACACATGTCATTAGATCTTCCTTCAAGACACAGAGATTCGTGTTCAGATGCCGCGCATTCTTCTCTTCTGAACAGTCGCTCCGGTTATACAGAGAGGATAGATCCGTCCTTGAACAGAACACTGCTCTCACATCTGGGGTGGTCGTAGCGCTACATACTTACTACACAAAGACGAGTCCAAAGCAATTTCACTTGATCAACTCTCACAGTATGACCTCACAACGTGACCCACTTGCCCACCATCACAATACTGGTTCACCTTCCTTCCTTTATAGATACAGATTTGGTTTCTCCTCCCAAGAGTTGGCTGCTTGTTTGTCTCCTTCATTACGCAAACCACGTAGGCCTCTGCATACTAATGTGTCACGTGATTACAAAGGTGGGCCGCTGTGATATCTGTTTCTTTCACCAGCGCCGCCAAGCTTTGGAACTCCTTATCCCCTCATTACCCCTGACCCTTCTGAAAAGGTAAATTTTCTATTTTCTTCAAAACTCTTAAAACTTTTTTCCCCCCTGTCTTTATTTCTCCCTCTAACCTTTCGCATACTACAGTGAAGGCCCAACCTCGATGTTAACTTTTGTGCGTGACTGGTGAACAGTTAGCCTTCAACAGGATGATAAATAATAAACCATTTAACTATAGAAATTACTCCTTACTGACCCACTAGGGGGTTAAAGTAATCCTCACTAAACCACCTTACTACGGTAACCGATCACATTACGTCACCACCAGTCTCTTAAGTAACGGACAGCTTAAGATAACACACATACACTAACACACTAAGTAACGTCTACCTCAAGAGAGAGAGACTGCGAGATATTAGGAGTCTCAGCATCACGTATCCCAGTCCCAGCTGACATCTCTCAGGAGACCTCAACCTACCACCACACATGAGACAGACAAGCAGGATGTAACATCGTAGATGAAACTACTAACACTAGAAGCACCTCCGACGAAATGTTGCAAGAGAAATACTTACTCAGACTAGGTGAAAGGTTCTCCCTCAGTCAACGAACGAGAAAACCAACCAGGGGAAATAACACCCTGAACTTAATCTTTTATAATGTGGACCTAAAATGTGACATTACCATCTCAAACACTCTGTGCTCAGATCACAACCAGACTGAAATAACACTAAAGCTTGGATGGTGAACCGCCTGGACTGAACACAGTCATTAAACTGGGAGGATGTGATCAATGAGATGCCGGAGACACGATGGCAAACCCGACTGAGTACCAAAACAGAGGAGGAATGTGTAAATGACACGACCACTTTGGTACTCCAAACATGCACCAGACACACACACCAGAGGGAAGACAGTGCAGAAGGTCTAGGTTAGAGCTAACAAGACGAGCATTTTTACTGGAGGCAACAAAGATCTGTAGACCTCCTGAAGGAGTGACACCTCACCCAGAGAAGGAAAGAAAACGTATCGAGTGAAGTATCCGTCGAAGACCATAAACTAAATGTGTCATTTGAAACACAGGACAAAATAAGAAGAAAAAGCCATTAATGAATAAGAAATGACCAAAAAATACGCAAATCCAGGACCACAAACTCCACTGGCCCACTAAAACCATAAGAAGCTGTTTCACAGACGACTGTGAGGACGTGAGAGAGATGCTAAAGAGGCAATATGCATCAGCGTGTGGCGGCCTAAACCACATTAAAGATAAATGACCCAACAGACTCCTTCCTTCACAGTCATCCTCCAAGTCTGCACCTTAACCTAGGATTTTGGGAGCGCTATTGAGAACATGTCCATGTTCTCTGCCTCAAGCCCGGACTCTTGGAACTACTTCTTCCTACAGAAATGCAAGACACCTCCAGCACGTGCACTGAATATTCTTAGGAGAAAAAGGTCTTGATTCTCGCATCATTCTCCAGAGCCTGAAAGTGATCCCACATCGCTCCCTCCACAAAGGCAAAGGCAAAACCGTCCCCAAAAAAGAACCATCGACTTAGCATCAACATCGCACGTCATCAAAATTTTCGAGAGTCCTAAAAGTCAAGGTGACCGAGTGTATGGAAGTGACCAATGTACATAACCCAGGACAACATGGTGTCGGCGCGGGAAGATCTTGTCTCTCTCAGTTGCCTGACCATTATGACAGGGTTGATGAAGATCTGGAAAACAAAAGATAATGATGACGTGTTGTGCAAAGGCATCTGACGTATGTGACCATGGTGTCGTAGGCATCTGACGTCTGTGACCATGGTGTCGTAGGCATATGACGTATGTGACCATGGTGTCGTAGGCATCTGACGTATGTGACCATGGTGTAGTAGGCATTTGACGTATGTGACCATGGTGTCGTAGGCATCTGAGGTATGTGACCATGGTGTCGTAGACATATGACGTATGTGACCATGGTGTCGTAAGCATATGACGTATGTGACCATGGTGTCGTAGGCATATGACGCATGTGACCATGGTGTCGTAGGCATATGACGTATGTGACCATGGTGTCGTACCACATAAAATGTGAAAGATGGTAATAACGGGAAAAACTGATGATGAATATATTTCCTAACTCACACGTATCCGTAAACCACCTCATCCCCAGCGCCTCGCCTCCACTGTAAAAAGCTCAGTCCACAAAGAAATGAGACCTGCGCCCCTCCTCTCCTCCATTCTCATACACTGCTGTGTTATAACATCGTCCTACAAGGTAGGCGAAACTGCCCTCCTCTCCTCCATTCTCATACATTGCTGTGTTATAACATCGCCCTACAAGGTAGGCGAAACTGCCCTCCTCTCCTCCATTCTCATACATTGCTGTGTTATAACATCGCCCTACAAGGTAGGCGGACCTGCAGAGTTAGAAAGTGTTCTGAGGTACTTCAAGGCCCATATTAACGTCGTAAAGGAACTCGAGTACCGGGAACGGCTGAGATCTCTGAGGCTATACTTCCCTGAAGCTCAGACAGGAGAAGCATATATCATAATCTATAACATGAAAATACTAGAAGGTATCGTCCCCACCTTACATTCTGAAGTAACATCCTCCTGGGACGACAGCCACGGAAGACTGGGTAAAACACTACCTCTGAGATCCTGAGGTGTGATGTGCACGAAAAGAGAAAACACCTTCAACATCCAGGGCCAAATACTCTTCAACACCTTGCTAGCTACCATCAGAAACAGCCTGAGATGCACGGTAGACAAGTTTATGATTTAACCTGACAAGTACTTACAAAGTTTACCAGACCAGCCAGGCCGTGGGAGCTATGTGGGCCTGCAAGCTGCGGCTTCCAACAGCTTGGTCCATCAACGACCCAACCCGAACAGCGTGGGCCCAACCCGGTCTTCGAGGCTAGACCCTCGAAGACCAGCAGGTGGTCACCAGGAATTTCCCCGGGATGGTCACGATGTTTCAATGTTGGTCAGTACTGACTGATGCTGCCAATGTTGGTCTGTTGTTCAAGAAGAAAATATCAAAAAGATATTGACAGAACAAACACACGAATATCTGTTCATTTCTTAACAGAGGCAGACGTTTAAACAGTAGCCCTTCAACACAGCAGTCTCAAAAAAAAAGTCACCAATAACAACATAGCAATTTATTGAATCATCTTTGCATAACAAAGCAATTCACAAAGCCCATCAACTTGTTCTGTGGCAATTACCATTTCACAATGATGCCTACACTAACCACATAATCGTAACACATCTCAACACCAATTTAATGCTTTTCAAATTCCATTTACTTGTAGGCGCGAGTATTAAACTAATAATACCAAGCCACACACACAAAAAAAGCGGTTGTGTTTAGAAAACGGCGTGCCAGACCAATATCTCTTTACCTCCAAAGACACTGAATACACTGCACACCTACACTGATGACTGACCTCTGTACAACGATAATATTCAGGAAATAACATATTATTTTCTCCTTTACACCAGAAATATTCTCCGGGACAATAAAAGTATTCATTGTCTAGTAAACATTCTCTTGCTATACCCTGAAGCAGATACAAAGAGGATGTGTTTAGCATTATAATATATTCTCCATAATTTTCTCTCCTTTTTACGATAATAATAATTATCATTATTATTGTTTATCATGCAGAAATCTTATGCAATATATTAATCCAGAATACGATGTTGTTCGTCATCCAATAATTCTATTCTTGTCAATATCTATCTACCTATCTATCTATCTATCTATATATATATATATATATATATATATATATATATATATATATATATATATATATATATGTTACATGTTTACCAAATGGCGTCCTAGCTTCGTCTCTTCGATGTATATCAACTGACTGTTATATTTCTCTCTTGTGTCTCCCCTGATGATGTGATTATTACACGAAAGTGCACTTGGGAACTATTCGTGTTTCATTTTCCCCGTGGACTCAAAGGAATATCTTGATCACGCGCAAAATTGTGATCCTTTCCAATATATATATATATATGTATATATATATATATATATATATATATATATATATATATATATATATATATATATATATATATATATATATATACTGCAGTGGAATTTATTAAAAAAAGGGGGTGACTGTATTGTTGACTGGTTGGTAAGGTTATTTAATGTATGTATGACTCATGGTGAGGTGCCTGAGGATTGGCGGAATGCGTGCATAGTGCCATTGTACAAAGGCAAAGGGGATAAGAGTGAGTGCTCAAATTACAGAGGTATAAGTTTGTTGAGTATTCCTGGCAAATTATATGGGAGGGTATTGATTGAGAGGGTGAAGGCATGTACAGAGCATCAGATTGGGGAAGAGCAGTGTGGTTTCAGAAGTGGTAGAGGATGTGTGGATCAGGTGTTTGCCTTGAAGAATGTATGTGAGAAATACTTAGAAAAGCAAATGGATTTGTATGTAGCATTTATGGATCTGGAGAAGGCATATGATAGAGTTGATAGAGATGCTCTGTGGAAGGTATTAAGAATATATGGTGTGGGAGGCAAGTTGTTAGAAGCAGTCAAAAGTTTTTATCGAGGATGTAAGGCATGTGTACGTGTAGGAAGAGAGGAAAGTGATTGGTTCTCAGTGAATGTAGGTTTGCGGCAGGGGTGTGTGATGTCTCCATGGTTGTTTAATTTGTTTATGGATGGGGTTGTTAGGGAGGTGAATGCAAGAGTTTTGGAAAGAGGGGCAAGTATGAAGTCTGTTGGGGATGAGAGAGCTTGGGAAGTGAGTCAGTTGTTGTTCGCTGATGATACAGCGCTGGTGGCTGATTCATGTGAGAAACTGCAGAAGCTGGTGACTTAGTTTGGTAAAGTGTGTGAAAGAAGAAAGTTAAGAGTAAATGTGAATAAGAGCAAGGTTATTAGGTACAGTAGGGTTGAGGGTCAATTCAATTGGGAGGTGAGTTTGAATGGAGAAAAACTGGAGGAAGTGAAGTGTTTTAGATATCTGGGAGTGGATCTGGCAGCGGATGGAACCATGGAAGCGGAAGTGGATCATAGGGTGGGGGAGGGGGCGAAAATTCTGGGAGCCTTGAAGAATGTGTGGAAGTCGAGAACATTATCTCGGAAAGCAAAAATGGGTATGTTTGAAGGAATAGTGGTTCCAACAATGTTGTATGGTTGCGAGGCGTGGACTATGGATAGAGTTGTGCGCAGGAGGATGGATGTGCTGGAAATGAGATGTTTGAGGACAATGTGTGGTGTGAGGTGGTTTGATCGAGTAAGTAACGTAAGGGTAAGAGAGATGTGTGGAAATAAAAAGAGCGTGGTTGAGAGAGCAGAAGAGGGTGTTTTGAAATGGTTTGGTCACATGGAGAGAATGAGTGAGGAAAGATTGACCAAGAGGATATATGTGTCGGAGGTGGAGGGAACGAGGAGAAGAGGGAGACCAAATTGGAGGTGGAAAGATGGAGTGAAAAAGATTTTGTGTGATCGGGGCCTGAACATGCAGGAGGGTGAAAGGAGGGCAAAGAATAGAGTGAATTGGAGCGATGTGGTATACCGGGGTTGACGTGCTGTCAGTGGATTGAATCAAGGCATGTGTATGGGGGTGGGTTGGGCCATTTCTTTCGTCTGTTTCCTTGCGCTACCTCGCAAACGCGGGAGACAGCGACAAAGCAAAAAAAAAAAAAAAAAATATATATATATATATATATATATATATATATATATATATATATATATATATATATATATATATATATATATATATATATCAGTGCATATTCAACATTCTCACGTTTGTCAGATTTTCTCACACTATAAAAGAATTCAAACAGCAACAGAAGCGCTTGGTCCTACCGAGGCTGTCTGTGTAGTGGAAGATATCAGAAACTCACACATGACTGTGGGATGAGAGCAGAAGGACATACAGTGAGAGTCTTCCAAGAGGACGACCAGTAAACGTCTCGCACGGCTGAGGAGGTACAAGTAATGTCAGTCGTGGAAATGAAGCGAAGTATCTGTCAGTTCTACGCATGAGCGTATCTATCTTACCTGCTTTCGAGTCCTCCAACTTGGTAACCCCTTCCTTGCGTCAACAATCCTGTGTGGGGGAAAAACCACCTCGTCTCATTCCAGGTGAAACGCTGGAGACCTGATGCATCCATCGTTAAGCAGCTCATTAAACCGAGATTACACAAGTAATTAATGATGCTAAATACCTGTGTTAGCTCGACTCTCAATTTACCCACTAGTAATGAGAAGCTACAGACCCATTACCACGACCCTACAAGACTACACATAACCAGAAGCTGTGGAGTACATAAGGGATGTAATCCCTTCATTCATCATAGTAAGGGACAAACTAGGACCTAACGACCATTATCAGGGGGGATCCCGCCACTCCTACCTACTCCTTGGCGTCCACAACAACACGAACGAACGCCATGGTCCTCTGGCGACCGGATTTCACCGACATAGTTGCCATGTTGACCCCGAGTGCAATGCTGCAAGACGTGAAGCAACACTGTATGTGTCGCTGGACGTTGTATTGATGTTGTATCGTTATTTTTTGTTATATGGCTAGAGATGGGTAGTGTCAGAGTGCCCCAATCATCTCTCGTGCCATTGAAGGATAATGAAAAAAAAATGAACATTGGATATCTGATTCACACCACACCTGGTAAAGGAAAACGTTGGGTGAAGAAAATTGAAAACAACAACAGAAAATTAAGGAATGTGAACAATTCACTGGTTTTCAACATACAGCCTTGTCTGTTTGTTTGTCTTCCTTGATCAACGTACGGACTGCCTCCCTTCATCACAACACAACGAAGCTGTTGAAACACAACCTTCACACCAGCATCAACAAGTGTGCCCAGATGTAGCTACAACACACAGGCGTTACAACCAACAACAAACTACGTCATTCAAGGACTAGCATAACCACAACACACGTCACTATGTAAGTGGCACATCCTACAGCACGTCTCCACAACACGTCACAACATGAATAACACAACGTAAAAACACGTCAACACATTTTGTTTAGTTGATACCGTACACGCAACTGAATGCCCTAATCAAGGCCATCTCATTAACGCTCTCTCTCTCTCTCTCTCTCTCTCTCTGTATATATATATATATATATATATATATATATATATATATATATATATATATATATATATATATCCCTGGGGATAGGGGAGAAAGAATACTTCCCACGTATTCCCTGCGTGTCGTAGAAGGCGACTAAAAGGGGAGGGAGCGGGGGGCTGGAAATCCTCCCCTCTCACATTTTTTTTTTTTTTTTTTTTTTAATTTTCCAAAAGAGGGAACAGAGAAGGGGCCCAGGTGAGGATATTCCCTCAAGGGCCCAGTCCTCTGTTCTCAACGCTACCTCGCTAATGCGGGAAATGGCGAATAGTATGAAAGAAAGAAAAGATATATATATATATATATATATATATATATATATATATATATATATATATATATATATATATATATATATATATATATATTTCAAAATATTTGCCATTTCCATATATATATATATATATATATATATATATATATATATATATATATATATATATATATATATATATATATATATATATATATATATATCCATATCCTAGCCTCCTAGCCTAGGAGAGGTACCTATTTTATCGACCTAAGGGAAGATGAACAGCTGACCTGACTTTGAGCTGTCTACCGCAACCAGAATTTGGAACTACGCACTCGACCCCTGGCGACCCTCTGACACGCCATGGTAGGCAACGCCAACCACTGCACCACAGTGGTCCATACCTGTCGCTACAGCGGTGGCAGTCTCGCTACAACTACGAGTTATTACAACAAGAGCACGAAAACTACAACCCCAGGTCAGGGACGTCCTCATCCGGGTCCCTGGTTACGAGAGCAACAGTCTGCTACGCCGACGTATGTCATGGGGGGCCACAGCCGTGGCCCGTGTGTCTGTAAATATAAGAGTTAAAAATCACACTCCTAACATATACAATGTATATATAACGGCGAATATGTATAAATATGTATATATGGATGTCGATCGCACACGCCAGAGAGGCCCGTTGAGTACATACACATACGTTATAGTACATACCACCACACACACACACTCTTGTAGTTCCACACACACACACACACACACTGTAGTTCCACACACACACACACGTCCTGCTCACGACGGACAGCCACCAGGGATCGATCTCATTATCCCATGCTCCCACACTGAAATTAAGACTACACTCTGGTGTCCTATTGTTTACGAGAGGATCTTTTGAAAGATTGGGACTTGTTATGGTACTTGTAGGAGGAGGAGGAGGAAGAGGAGGAGGAGGAGGAGGAGGAGGAAGGGAGGTGGGGGGTATTACACAGCCATCTCTCTCGCATGGTTGTGGAATGCCCACGATGAGAGAGAGAGAGAGAGAGAGAGAGAGAGAGAGAGAGAGAGAGAGAGAGAGAGAGAGAGAGAGAGAGAGAGAGAGAGGAGAGAGGGAGAGGGAGAGGGAGAGGGAGAGAGAGGGAGAGGGAGCGAGAGAGAGAGAGAGAGAGAGAGAGAGAGAGAGAGAGAGAGAGAGAGAGAGAGAGAGAGAGAGAGAGAGAGAGAGAGAGAGCTGCTGTAAGGGGGGTAATGACCCCTTCACGGCCCAGTTGATGTCCTTCGTTACGTGGTACATACACAACGTCTCTCGCCAGACACCTGTACGTGTATAACCCGGCTGACTATGATCACTAAAGAGAAGCAACCTAACCCATGGAAAAAAAATGGACTTCATACGCAACTCAGGGAAAGATACATGCATGAACAACGCATGACCCGTATGAATGGTGACGTATGATCGGCATGAATGGTGATATATGAATGGTGATGTATGATTCGTATGAATGGTGATTTTAATTCATATGAATGGTGATGTATGACGATGTATGATTCGTATGAATGGTGATGTATGATTAGTATGTATGGTGATGTATGACGATGTATGATTCGTAAGTATGGTGATGTATGATTCGTATGAATGGTGATGCATGATGATGTATGATTCGTATGAATGGTGATGTATGACGATGTATGAGCTGCATGCGTAATGAGGAGGTCGACCCATGGTTCATGGGTCAGCACTGGCCAGGTCACACATGATGCACCAATAAGGCTGACAAGTACATCAAAATATATACATATCATTAATTACATCTAATTGTTTCAAAATAGCATTAATCTAAAAAAAATTATCTATTTATCTGTATCGGATTTCTTCATTTTAAACTATACTCAACCTGAATCGTTCTGTCTAAATCGGATTTTTATTCAGTTCTCCAAAGTTGTGTTATTATGCCAACTTATTAATCATATACTTTTCAGTTATCAAAAAGAATACATTCAGTTATTTTCAGTGTAATACTTAACGATAAATGAGAAGATTATCACCCATGACAACTAGATATACATAAAATACGACAACAGCTGTTGTTCACTAAGCTTTCATCAAATGGTGTTGGACAAGTGGAACCCTTGGTAAGTAAGTACTACACAGGTGCATCCCTCAGTAAGTACTACACAGGTGCATCCCTCAGTAAGTACTACACAGGAGCATCCCTCGGTAAGTACTACACAGGTGCATCCCTCAGTAAGTACTACACAGGTGCATCCCTCAGTAAGTACTACACAGGTGCATCCCTCAGTAAGTACTACACAGGTGCATCCCTCAGTAAGTACTACACAGGTGCATCCCTCGGTAAGTACTACACAGGTGCATCCCTCAGTAAGTACTACACAGGTGCATCCCTCAGTAAGTACTACACAGGTGCATCCCTCAGTAAGTACTACACAGGTGCATCCCTCAGTAAGTACTACACAGGTGCATCCCTCAGTAAGTACTACACAGGTGCATCCCTCGGTAAGTACTACACAGGTGCATCCCTCAGTAAGTACTACACAGGTGCATCCCTCAGTAAGTACTACACAGGTGCATCCCTCAGTAAGTACTACACAGGTGCATCCCTCAGTAAGTACTACACAGGTGCATCCCTCAGTAAGTACTACACAGGTGCATCCCTCGGTAAGTACTACACAGGTGCATCCCTCGGTAAGTACTACACAGGTGCATCCCTCAGTAAGTACTACACAGGTACATCCCTCAGTAAGTACTACACAGGTGCATCCCTCGGTAAGTACTACACAGGTACATCCCTCAGTAAGTACTACACAGGTGCATCCCTCGGTAAGTACTACACAGGTGCATCCCCCAGTAAGTACTACACAGGTGCATCCCTCAGTAAGTACTACACAGGTGCATCCCTCAGTAAGTACTACACAGGTGCATCCCTCGGTAAGTACTACACAGGTGCATCCCCCAGTAAGAACTACACAGGTGCATCCTTAGGTAAGTAACTACTTTACAGGTGAATCATCTGGTAAGTACTACACAGGTGCATCCTTAGGTAAGTAACTACTTTACAGGTGAATCATCTGGTAAGTACTACACAGGTGCATCCTTAGGTAAGTAACTACTTTACAGGTGAATCATCTGGTAAGTACTACACAGGTGCATCCCTCGGAGAGGAATTCTTTTTTACGTAGGTACTTCCAATTCACTCTATTCCTTGCACGCCTTTCACCCTCCTGCATGTTCAAGTCCCGATCGCTCAAAATCTTTTTCACTCCATCCTTCCACCTCCAATTTGGTCTCCTGCTTCTCCTCGTTCCCTCCACCTCCCGCAGAAAGAAAGAACAGAGAAGTGAGCCAAGTGAGGATATACCCTCTAAGGCTCACTCCTGTGTTCTTAACGCTACTTCGCTAACGCGGGATAGCAGAATATATATAAAAAAAAAAAAAAAAAAAAAAAAATACACATACATCCTCTTTGTCAATCTTTCCTCACTCATTCTCTCCATGTGACCAAACCATTTCAATACACCCTCTTCTGCTCTCTCAACCACACATTATATTACCACACATCTCTCTTACCCTTTCATTACTTACTCGATCAAACCACCTCACACCACATATTGTCCTCAAACATTTCATTTCCAACACGTCCACCTTCCTCTGCACAACTCTATCTATAGCCCATGCCTCGCAACCATATAACATTGTGAACCACTTTTCCTTCAAACACACCCATTTTTGCTCTCCGAAATATATTCTCGCCTTCCACACATTCTTCAACGCTCCCAGAACATTCGCCCCCTCCCCCACCCTGTGACTCACTTCCGCTTCCATGGTTCCATCCGCTGCTAAACCCACTCCCAGATATCTAAAACACTTCACTTCCTCCAGTTATTCTCCATTCAAACTTACCTTCCAATTAACATGTCCCTCAACCCTACTGAACCTAATACCTTGCTCTTATTCACGTTTATTCTCAGCTTTCTTCTTTCACACACTTTACCAAACTCAGTCACCAACTTTTGCAGCTTCTCAACTAAATCAGCCACCAGTGCTGTATCATCAGCGAACAACTGACTCACTTCCCAAACTCTCTCATCCACAACAGACTGCATACTTGCTCCTCTCTCCAAAACTCTTGCACTCACCTCCCTAACAACCCTATCCATTAACAAATTAAACAACCATGGAATAATCACGCACCCCTGCCGCAAACCGACATTCACTGGGAACCAATCACTTATCTCTCTTCCTATTCGTACACATGCCTTACATATTTGGTAAAAGCTTTTCACTACTTCTAGCAACTTACCTCCCACACCATATACTCTTAGTACCTTCCACAGAGCATCTCTATCAACTCTATCATGCCTTCTCTAGACCCATAAATGCTACATACAAATCCATCTGTTTTTCTAAGTATTTCTCACATACATTCTTCAAAGCAAACACCTGATCCACCCATCCTCAACCACTTCTGACACCACATTGCTCTTCTCCAGTCTGATGCTCTGTACATGCCTTTACCCTCTCAATCAATACACATTTATGTAATTTCCCAGGAATACTCAATAAACTTATACCTCTGTAATTTGAACACACACCTTTATCCCCTTTGCCTTTGTACAATGGCACTATGCATACATTCCGCCAATCCTCAGGCACTTCACCATGAACCATACATACAATGAATATCCTTACCTCTCAGCACATTGACATCCAAAAGTCTCTTTCATACGCCTAGAAGTTAATACGTAATCCAATAACGCTCTCTGGCCATCTCTCCTACTCACATACGTATACTTATGTGAGACAATCTTGGACAATTGCATGTTTAACAAATGGCGTCCTAGCTTTGTCTCTTCGATGTACATCAACTGACTGTTATATTTCTCTCTTGTGTCTCCCCTGATGATGTGATTATTACACGAAAGTGCACTTGGGAACTTATCGTGTTTCATTTTCCCCGTGGACTCATAGGAATATCTTGATCACGCGCAAAATTGTGATCCTTTCCAATATATATATATATATATATATATATATATATATATATATATATATATATATATATATATATTCTAATTTCCACTGCTCCTCTGCACTGGATCGAATTTAAATTACTTGATGAAAAGTTGCAAGCAGTAGGAGCGGCATATTCATATGTAATTAGCAGATGGCCTTGGCAGCAGCGACACACTGGACGTGTCTTGTTCTCCAACAGAGCATAATCAGTAATCAAACGTCTATTATTTACTCGTTAATCGTATCAACGAATGTAAGAGGTCACCTTTATTCAACTCGGGTAGCGATCTATCAGTGTTTGAGGTGACCTTTATTCAGCTCGGGTAGCGATCTATTAGTGTTTCAGAGGGATTTCTGAGGATGGGTGATTAGCGATTCTTTCTAACTGTTCTCCCCTTCCCAAAGTCCTCTACTTTACCCTCGTCTGAAACGGACGGTGTGGGAAAACCTCCAGTGGTAGACTGAAAGTAATTCTGAAAATTGTTATACGTTGATGACAGTCTCGTGTGTGTGTGTGATGGTTGAGGTGTACTGTGGGAGGGTGAGTGAGGGTAGGGAACCAGGATACCTGCTGGTGAAGCCTTTTAACCCCACATCATGGATTGGGTCCAGGTCGTGCGTCGACCAAGCTGTAGCAGGCCGCACCTCGCTGCATGCACACACAGGTGAGGAAGGGGGAACCTGGTGTGCCAAGATAAGTAGTGTGAAAGACAAGCGGCGGCGGGATGAAGAATAACTGAATGAGAACAGACACAGAGGTGAGGGGGCAGGGGCAGACATAATGACGAGGCTGAGGGAATAAAACAAAGTTAGGGAGGTGATCAAAGACGTGTGAACAGAGGCAAGCAAAGGGACGTGGAGGAAATGAATGAGAACAGACACAGAGGTGAGGGGGCAGGGGCAGACATAATGACGAGGCTGAGGGAATAAAACAAAGTTAGGGAGGTGATCAAAGACATGTGAACAGAGGCAAGCAAAGGGACGTGGAGGAAATGAATGAGAACAGACACAGAGGTGAGGGGGCAGGGGCAGACATAATGACGAGGCTGAGGGAATAAAACAAAGTTAGGGAGGTGATCAAAGACATGCGAACAGAGGCAAGTAAAGGGACGTGGAGGAAATGCAGATAAAGAACTTAACACTGATCACATACGGGAGGTGAGGTACACAAGCTAAACCATCAAACGCTCGTTAACCATCATAATCAACTATGCCTTGTGTGGTAACCAGGCCAGAATCCAGGTGTTCCTCTCCCAGCGCGACATCTACGTTACCGTAACATCCAGTAACGTCTCGTGATACAGTTTCCCGTTATAGATAATCGTCATCATTATTCATCACATAATCTTAGGTTTGGATGACATTTTGAATCCGAGGAAGACAACCAGAAGATCCGGCTCCACGCCCTCCCTTGTACACTGACCCAGGTGTAGCAAGGAACGTAACCCACACTGTCAACCCGCTATAGATAAACCGCACACCATCAAGAGGTAATAAAACTAAACCCAAGACGTAATTAACCAATGAATCATCGATTTTAGTACAACCAAGACTCTAATCAACTTTTTCCAGTGCCAACGAATTACTTTCCCGAAAGATAATTAACAAATTGATTACCAAATATATCCATTACAGGTATACAACGCCAAACAGATTGCCCCTTTCCCTGTGATGTGGGTCCGAATTAACCCTCGAAGGTACGATCCCTTAGCACGACGGTACGATCCCTGAGCACGACGGTACGATCCCTGAGCACGACGGTACGATCCCTGAGCACGACGGTAAGATCCCTGAGCACGGAGGTACGATCCCAGAGCACGACGGTACGATCCCTGAGCACGACGGGACGATCCCTGAGCACGACGGGACGATCCCTGAGCACGACGGTACGATCCCTGAGCACGACGGTACGATCCCAGAGCACGACGGTACGATCCCTGAGCACGACGGTACGATCCCAGAGCACGACGGTACGATCCCTGAGCACGACGGGACGATCCCTGAGCACGACGGTACGATCCCAGAGCACGACGGTACGATCCCTGAGCACGACGGTACGATCCCAGAGCACGACGGTGCGATCCCTGAGCACGACGGGACGATCCCTGAGCACGACGGTCGATCCCAGAGCACGACGGTAAGATCCCTGAGCACGGAGGTACGATCCCTGAGCACGACGGTACGATCCCAGAGCACGACGGTACGGTCCCTGAGCACAGCGGTACGATCCCTGAGCACGACGGTACGATCCCAGAGCACGACGGTACGATCCCTGAGCACGACGGTACGATCCCAGAGCACGACGGTACGATCCCTGAGCACGACGGTACGATCCCAGAGCACGACGGTACGATTCCTGAGCACGACAGTACGATCCCTGAGCACGATGGTGCGTTCCCAGAGCACGACGGTACAATCCCAGAGCACGACGGTACGATCCCTGAGCACGACGGTACGATCCCAGAGCACGACGGTACGATCCCTGAGCACGACGGTACGATCCCTAATCACGACGGTACGATCCCTGAGCACGACGGTACGATCCCTGAGCACGACGGTACGATCCCAGAGCACGACGGTACGATCCCTGAGCACGACGGTACGATCCCAGAGCACGACGGTACGATCCCTGAGCACGACGGTACGATCCCAGAGCACGACGGTACGATCCCTGAGCACGACGGTACGATCCCTGAGCACGACGGTACGATCCCAGAGCACGACGGTACGATCCCTGAGCACGACGGTACGATCCCTGAGCACGACGGTACGATCCCTGAGCACGACGGTACGATCCCAGAGCACGACGGTACGATCCCTGAGCACGACGGCACGACCTTTGAGCGTGACGCCACGACCCTTGAGCAAGACGCCACGACCCGTGAGCAAGACGTCACGACCCGTGAGCAAGACGTCACGACCCTTACAGTGTGATGAATAAAAGTTCAGTTAAGGACAGCCAGCGCTTTCATGACGCACGTAAGAAAGAAAAAAGAAATCGTTGGAGCCCATGCTGTTACCTGATTGGTGGAAAGCACCTTGGCGCTGACTGGTCGATAAAACGAGCTACTCGCCGGTGATTGGTCGATAAAACGAGCTAGATGCCGGTGATTGGTCGATAAAACAAGCTACCTGGGTCTGACTGAGCGAAACCCACGGTGCCAGACACCTACACACGTTAACTTGATGACTATCTTATTCCAGTCCCCAGAGACCTTCTCTTTGTGGCCGGCTGGTGCAGGGACAGAGTGGGCGGGAGTGGTGAAGAGTGGGCGGGAGTGGGCGGGGTAGTCAAGAATGGGTAGAGTAGTCGAGAGTGGGCAAGGTGGTCAGAGCGGGTGAGGTCAGGTAAGGTCTGATAGATTCGGTGACCTGGTGTGAGGGAGGTTAGGATGAAGTGGGTGACCTGATGGAGGCGGGGTCAGGTCAAGTGGTTGACCCGTGGCTGGCAGTGGTGCGCAGTGTGACCTCCCATCAACCTGGCAACACACACACACACACACACACACACACACACACAATCCTCCTGCACATAGTGTCGGGTAAGGTAAGGACACGACAGAGCATCACGTGACTTTCCCCCAACACTACAGCTGTGCCCTGAGGATGTGACACAGCGAGGGTCACAAGCCACTAACTGTGCCACAGTGAGGAGTTATCTCTGGTTCATCACGTCCGAAACGTTACACTGGTTTTAGCGAGGTGTTCCACGTGGGTTTGGTTGGAGTGGTAGAACTGAGAGACGACACGTAACACGTTCAACAACAACCACAACCACAATGCTTGATTGGGTGGGCTACACCAGGTGAGGTAACACAGGGCCGTTAAACAACCACAACCACAATGCTTGACTGGGTGGGCTACACCAGGTGAGGTAACACAGGGCGGGCGAGGGTGTACTGGCGGTGTGGGATCATGGTGTGAAGGTAGGTTGAAGTAATACCAGGCAGGCTTGCAAGGGGTCCTGTGATGCTGGCGATGGTATAGCAACTTAACTGAAATAGAGAATTATGATGCCGGGGGGGAAAAAAAGACACAAGGTAATGTATTTACGAATATTTGGGTATTTGGGTATGGTAGCCTGGCCTGTAATCTGATCCCTTAAGATTCAGTGCCACAATACCCCAGGGTCGTAGCGTCGTGCTCAAGGATCGTATGTCGTGCTCATGGTCGTAGCGTCGTACTCAAGGATCGTATGTCGTGCTCAAGGATCGTATGTCGTGCTCATGGTCGTAGCGTCGTGCTCAAGGATCGTATGTCGTGCTCATGGTCGTAGCGTCGTGCTCATGGTCGTAGCGTCGTGCTCATGGTCGTAGCGTCGTGCTCAAGGATCGTATGTCGTGCTCATGGATCGTATGTCGTGCTCTAGATCGTAGCTGTCGTGCTCATGGTCGTAGCGTCGTGCTCAAGGATCGTATGTCGTGCTCATGGTCGTAGCGTCGTGCTCAAGGATCGTATGTCGCGCTCATGGTCGTAGCGTCGTGCTCAAGGATCGTATGTCGTGCTCATGGTCGTAGCATCGTGCTCAAGGATCGTATGTCGTGCTCATGGTCGTAGCGTCGTGCTCAAGGATCGTATGTCGTGCTCATGGTCGTAGCGTCGTGCTCAAGGATCGTATGTCGTGCTCGTGGTCGTAGCGTCGTGCTCAAGGATCGTTATGTCGTGCTCATGGTCGTAGCATCATGCTCAAGGATCGTATGTCGTGCTTCATGGTCGTAGCGTCGTGCTCAAGGATCCGTATGTCGTGCTCATGGTCGTAGCGTTCGTGCTCAAGGATCGTATGTCGTGCTCAAGGTCGTAGCGTCGTGCTCAAGGATCGTTATGTCGTGCTCATGGTTCGTAGCGTCGTGCTCAAGGAATCGTATGTCGTGCTCAAGGATCGTTATGTCGTGCTCATGTCGTAGCGTCGTGCTCAAGATCGTATGTCGTGCTCATGGTCGTAGCATCATGCTCAAGGATCGTATGTCGTGCTCATGGTCGTAGCATCATGCTCAAGGATCGTATGTCGTGCTCAAGGATCGTAATGTCGTGCTCATGGTCGTAGCATCATGCTCAAGGATCGTATGTCGTGCTCATGGTCGTAGCATCATGCTCAAGGATCGTATCTCGTGCTCATGGTCGTAGCGTCGTGCTCATGGTCGTAGCGTCCGTGCTCAAGGATCCGTATGTCGTGCTCAAGGATCGTAATGTCGTGCTCATGGTCGTAGCATCATGCTCAAGGATCGTACGTCGTGCTCATGGTCCGTAGCGTCGTGCTCAAGATCGTATGTCGTGCTCATGGTCGTAGCATCATGCTCAAGGATCGTAATGTCGTGCTCATGGTCCGTAGCGTCGTGCTCATGGTCGTAGCGTCCGTGCTCAAGGATCGTATCTCGTGCTCATGGTCGTAGCATCATGCTCAAGGATCGTATCTCGTGCTCATGGTCGTAGCGTCGTGCTCATGGTCGTAGCATCATGCTCAAGGATCGTATCTCGTGCTCATGGTCGTAGCGTCGTGCTCAAGGAATCGTATGTCGTGCTCATGGTCGTAGCATCATGCTCAAGGATCGTATCTCGTGCTCATGGTCGTAGCGTCGTGCTCAAGGAATCGTATGTCGTGCTCAAGGATCCGTATGTCGTGCTCAAGGTCGTAGCGTCGTGCTCATGGTCCGTAGCGTCGTGCTCATGGTCGTAGCATCATGCTCAAGGATCGTATCTCGTGCTCATGGTCGTAGCGTCCGTGCTCAAGGATCGTACGTCGTGCTCAAGGATCCGTATGTCGTGCTCAAGGTCGTAGCGTCGTGCTCATGGTCGTAGCATCATGCTCAAGGATCGTATCTCGTGCTCATGGTCGTAGCATCATGCTCAAGGATCGTATGTCGTGCTCATGGTCCGTAGCGTCGTGCTCATGGTCGTAGCATCATGCTCAAGGATCGTACGTCGTGCTCAAGGAATCGTATGTCGTGCTCATGGTCGTAGCATCATGCTCAAGGATCGTACGTCGTGCTCAAGGAATCGTATGTCGTGCTCATGGTCCGTAGCGTCGTGCTCATGGTCCGTAGCGTCGTGCTCAAGATCGTATGTCGTGCTCAAGGATCGTAATGTCGTGCTCATGTCGTAGCGTCGTGCTCAAGATCGTATGTCGTGCTCAAGGATTCGTATGTCGTGCTCATGGTCCGTAGCGTCGTGCTCAAGATCGTATGTCGTGCACATGGTCGTAGCGTCGTGCTCAGGATCGTATGTCGTGCTCGTGGTCGTAGCGTCGTGCTCATGGTCGTAGCGTCGTGCTCATGGTCGTAGGTCGTGCTCAAGGATCCGTATGTCGTGCTCATGGTCGTAGCATCATGCTCAAGGATCGTAATGTCGTGCTCATGGTCGTAGCATCATGCTCAAGGATCGTATCTCGTGCTCATGGTCGTTAGCGTCGTGCTCAAGGAATCGTATGTCGTGCTCAAGGATCGTTATGTCGTGCTCATGGTTCGTAGCGTCGTGCTCATGGTCCGTAGCGTCGTGCTCAAGATCGTATGTCGTGCTCATGGTCGTAGCATCATGCTCAAGGATCGTATGTCGTGCTCAAGGAATCGTATGTCGTGCTCAAGGATCGTAATGTCGTGCTCATGGTCGTAGCATCATGCTCAAGGATCGTATCTCGTGCTCATGGTCGTAGCGTCCGTGCTCAAGGATCGTAATGTCGTGCTCATGGTCGTTAGCGTCGTGCTCAAGGAATCGTATGTCGTGCTCAAGGATCGTAATGTCGTGCTCATGGTCGTAGCATCATGCTCAAGGATCGTAATGTCGTGCTCAAGGATCGTATCTCGTGCTCATGGTCGTAGCGTCGTGCTCAAGGATTCGTATGTCGTGCTCAAGGATCGTAATGTCGTGCTCATGTCGTAGCGTCGTGCTCAAGGAATCGTATGTCGTGCTCAAGGATCGTATGTCGTGCTCATGGTCGTAGGTCGTGCTCAAGGATTCGTATGTCGTGCTCATGGTCGTAGCATCATGCTCAAGGATCGTAATGTCGTGCTCATGGTCGTAGCATCATGCTCAAGGATCGTATCTCGTGCTCATGGTCGTAGCGTTCGTGCTCAAGGATCGTATGTCGTGCTCAAGGAATCGTATGTCGTGCTCAAGGATCGTAATGTCGTGCTCATGGTCGTAGCATCATGCTCAAGGATCGTATGTCGTGCTCAAGGATCCGTATGTCGTGCTCAAGGAATCGTATGTCGTGCTCAAGGATCGTATCTCGTGCTCATGGTCGTAGCGTCCGTGCTCAAGGATCGTAATGTCGTGCTCATGTCGTAGCGTCGTGCTCATGGTCGTAGCATCATGCTCAAGGATCGTAATGTCGTGCTCATGGTCGTAGGTCGTGCTCAAGGATCGTTATGTCGTGCTCATGGTCCGTAGCGTCGTGCTCAAGGATCCGTATGTCGTGCTCAAGGATCGTATGTCGTGCTCATGGTCGTAGCATCATGCTCAAGGATCGTATGTCGTGCTCGTGGTCGTAGCGTCGTGCTCATGGTCGTAGCGTCGTGCTCAAGGATCGTATCTCGTGCTCATGGTCGTTAGCGTCGTGCTCAAGGAATCGTATGTCGTGCTCAAGGATCCGTATGTCGTGCTCAAGGATCGTATGTCGTGCACATGGTCGTAGCGTCCGTGCTCAAGGATCGTATGTCGTGTCATGGTCGTAGCGTCCGTGCTCAAGGATCGTTATGTCGTGCTCATGGTTCGTAGCGTCGTGCTCAAGGAATCGTATGTCGTGCTCATGGTCGTAGCATCATGCTCAAGGATCGTATGTCGTGCTCAAGGATCGTATCTCGTGCTCATGGTCGTAGCGTCCGTGCTCAAGGATCGTATGTCGTTGCTCATGGTCGTAGGTCGTGCTCAAGGATCGTATGTCGTGCTCAAGGATTCGTATGTCGTGCTCAAGGTCGTAGCGTCGTGCTCAAGATCGTATGTCGTGCTCAAGGTCGTAGCGTCGTGCTCAAGGAATCGTATGTCGTGCTCATGGTTCGTAGCGTCGTGCTCAAGGATTCGTATGTCGTGCTCAAGGTCGTAGCGTCGTGCTCATGGTCGTAGCGTCGTGCTCATGGTCGTAGCATCATGCTCAAGGATCGTATCTCGTGCTCATGGTCGTAGCATCATGCTCAAGGATCGTATGTCGTGCACATGGTCGTAGCGTCCGTGCTCAAGGATCGTATCTCGTGCTCATGGTCGTAGGTCGTGCTCAAGGATCGTATCTCGTGCTCATGGTCGTAGCGTCGTGCTCAAGGAATCGTATGTCGTGCTCAAGGATCGTATGTCGTGCACATGGTCGTAGCGTCGTGCTCATGGTCGTAGCGTCGTGCTCAGGATCGTATGTCGTGCACATGGTCGTAGCGTCGTGCTCAAGGATCGTTATGTCGTGCTCATGGTCGTAGCGTCCGTGCTCAAGGATCGTATGTCGTGCTCAAGGTCGTAGCGTCGTGCTCATGGTCCGTAGCGTCGTGCTCAAGGATCGTATCTCGTGCTCATGGTCGTAGCATCATGCTCAAGGATCGTTATGTCGTGCTCATGGTCGTAGCATCATGCTCAAGGATCGTATCTCGTGCTCATGGTCGTAGCGTCGTGCTCATGGTCGTAGCATCATGCTCAAGGATCGTATCTCGTGCTCATGGTCGTAGCGTCGTGCTCATGGTCGTAGCATCATGCTCAAGGATCGTATCTCGTGCTCATGGTCGTTAGCGTCGTGCTCAAGATCGTATGTCGTGCTCAAGGATCGTATCTCGTGCTCATGGTCGTAGCATCATGCTCAAGGATCGTATCTCGTGCTCATGGTCGTAGCGTCCGTGCTCAAGGATCGTAATGTCGTGCTCATGTCGTAGCGTCGTGCTCAAGGATCGTATCTCGTGCTCATGGTCGTAGCATCATGCTCAAGGATCGTATCTCGTGCTCATGGTCGTAGCATCATGCTCAAGGATCGTATCTCGTGCTCATGGTCCGTAGCGTCGTGCTCAAGGATCGTATCTCGTGCTCATGGTCGTAGGTCGTGCTCAAGGATTCGTATGTCGTGCTCAAGGATCGTATCTCGTGCTCATGGTCGTAGCGTCGTGCTCATGGTCGTAGCGTCCGTGCTCAAGGATCGTATCTCGTGCTCATGGTCGTAGCATCATGCTCAAGGATCGTAATGTCGTGCTCATGGTCCGTAGCGTCGTGCTCAAGGATCCGTATGTCGTGCTCATGGTCCGTAGCGTCGTGCTCATGGTCGTAGCATCATGCTCAAGGATCGTATCTCGTGCTCATGGTCGTAGCATCATGCTCAAGGATCGTATCTCGTGCTCATGGTCGTAGCATCATGCTCAAGGATCGTATCTCGTGCTCATGGTCGTAGCGTCCGTGCTCAAGGATCGTATGTCGTGCTCAAGGATCGTATCTCGTGCTCATGGTCGTAGGTCGTGCTCAAGGATCCGTATGTCGTGCTCATGGTCCGTAGCGTCGTGCTCAAGGATCGTTATGTCGTGCTCATGGTTCGTAGCGTCGTGCTCATGGTCGTTAGCGTCGTGCTCAAGATCGTATGTCGTGCACATGGTCGTAGCGTCGTGCTCAGGATCGTATGTCGTGCTCGTGGTCGTAGCGTCGTGCTCAAGGATTCGTATGTCGTGCTCAAGGAATCGTATGTCGTGCTCAAGGAATCGTATGTCGTGCTCAAGGATCGTTATGTCGTGCTCATGGTCGTAGCATCATGCTCAAGGATCGTAATGTCGTGCTCATGGTCGTAGCATCATGCTCAAGGATCGTAATGTCGTGCTCATGTCGTAGCGTCGTGCTCAAGGAATCGTATGTCGTGCTCAAGGAATCGTATGTCGTGCTCAAGGAATCGTATGTCGTGCTCAAGGATCGTATGTCGTGCTCAAGGAATCGTATGTCGTGCTCATGTCGTAGCGTCGTGCTCAAGGATCGTATGTCGTGCTCGTGGTCGTAGCGTCGTGCTCATGGTCGTAGCATCATGCTCAAGGATCGTATGTCGTGCTCATGGTCCGTAGCGTCGTGCTCAAGATCGTATGTCGTGCACATGGTCGTAGCGTCGTGCTCAGGATCGTATGTCGTGCACATGGTCGTAGCGTCGTGCTCAGGATCGTATGTCGTGTCATGGTCGTAGCGTCGTGCTCAAGATCGTATGTCGTGCTCATGGTCGTAGCATCATGCTCAAGGATCGTATCTCGTGCTCATGGTCCGTAGCGTCGTGCTCATGGTCCGTAGCGTCGTGCTCAAGATCGTATGTCGTGCACATGGTCGTAGCGTCCGTGCTCAAGGATCGTTATGTCGTGCTCATGGTCCGTAGCGTCGTGCTCAAGATCGTATGTCGTGCTCATGGTCGTAGCATCATGCTCAAGGATCGTAATGTCGTGCTCATGGTCGTAGCATCATGCTCAAGGATCGTATGTCGTGCTCAAGGATCGTATGTCGTGCACATGGTCGTAGCGTCGTGCTCAAGGATTCGTATGTCGTGCTCATGGTCGTAGCATCATGCTCAAGGATCGTATGTCGTGCTCAAGGTCGTAGCGTCGTGCTCAAGGATCGTATCTCGTGCTCATGGTCGTAGCATCATGCTCAAGGATCGTATCTCGTGCTCATGGTCGTAGGTCGTGCTCAAGGATTCGTATGTCGTGCTCATGGTCCGTAGCGTCGTGCTCAAGGATCGTATGTCGTGCACATGGTCGTAGCGTCGTGCTCATGGTCGTAGCATCATGCTCAAGGATCGTACGTCGTGCTCAAGGAATCGTATGTCGTGCTCATGGTCGTAGCATCATGCTCAAGGATCGTATGTCGTGCTCAAGGATCGTAATGTCGTGCTCATGGTCCGTAGCGTCGTGCTCAAGGATCCGTATGTCGTGCTCATGGTCGTAGCATCATGCTCAAGGATCGTATGTCGTGCTCAAGGTCGTAGCGTCGTGCTCAAGGATCGTATGTCGTGCTCAAGGTCGTAGCGTCGTGCTCAAGGAATCGTATGTCGTGCTCAAGGATCGTTATGTCGTGCTCATGGTCGTAGCGTTCGTGCTCAAGGATCGTAATGTCGTGCTCATGGTCCGTAGCGTCGTGCTCATGGTCGTAGCATCATGCTCAAGGATCGTAATGTCGTGCTCATGGTCGTAGCATCATGCTCAAGGATCGTAATGTCGTGCTCAAGGAATCGTATGTCGTGCTCAAGGATCGTAATGTCGTGCTCATGGTCCGTAGCGTCGTGCTCAGGATCGTATGTCGTTGCTCATGGTCGTAGCGTCCGTGCTCAAGGATCGTATGTCGTGCACATGGTCGTAGCGTCGTGCTCATGGTCGTAGGTCGTGCTCAAGGATTCGTATGTCGTGCTCATGGTCCGTAGCGTCGTGCTCAAGATCGTATGTCGTGCTCATGGTCGTAGCATCATGCTCAAGGATCGTATGTCGTGCTCAAGGTCGTAGCGTCGTGCTCAAGGAATCGTATGTCGTGCTCAAGGATTCGTATGTCGTGCTCAAGGAATCGTATGTCGTGCTCAAGGATCGTATGTCGTGCTCAAGGATCGTATCTCGTGCTCATGGTCGTAGCATCATGCTCAAGGATCGTAATGTCGTGCTCATGGTCCGTAGCGTCGTGCTCAAGGAATCGTATGTCGTGCTCAAGGATCGTTATGTCGTGCTCATGGTCGTAGCATCATGCTCAAGGATCGTAATGTTCGTATTTCGTGTAAACCAAATCCACAACTATCCGTTTGATTACACTTATTCAGTTCATATTCACGGACCATTGTGAAAATCCCCGGACTAATCTGTTAAAATGTCACATTTCCATGACGTACTCCAATCTTTTTGATCTGTATGCACGAAATCCAAATTTCCCTGACGTATTCCCCCAAAATTTCCGAATTTTATTCTATGTACAAATTTCACATTTCCCTGAAGTATTCCAACATGTGATTTTTACTGTATCTCCAAATCTGAAAATTCCCCGACTTCTAAAAAAAAGGGAGAGACAGAATAGCCTAGTGTTTTCCCTGACCCCTGGGAACCCCGCCTGGAACCAGAGCCAAAGACCTGCACACACCTTCCAGCGAGGCCCGGCCGCGCTCCTCAGCACCGCGCCTCCCGACCCGACCAAAGTTACTCCAACAACCATCCACACACAACACTCCAGCAGACGTCACAGTGGAAATAATACCTGAGCAACACCACAGGTGAAGTACTGAAGGTATGGCACCAAGCGATTTAGCTACACGACCCAGGGACAGCGAGGTTCCAGAACGGCTACAGAACTTATAGAACCACCAGCATCAGCTTGTAACGCTCGAACTTGTTGAACCAAAAGCATCACTTTGTACTGCCACCAACTTGTAGAACCAAGAAGAGCAACTTGTAGTGCCTGCAGAACTTACCTAACCAGCAATCAGCTTGAAGTGGAAGCAACATGTTTAAACCAGCAGCAGCAGCGTTTGTTGTTGAACCAACTTGTAGGAACAGGAGGACCAACTTATAAAGCCAGAAGAAACTTGTAGGAGACCACCAGCGTGTGATACCAGTAGGGCTTGTAGAACATGAAACAGCAGCCTGCACAGCCAGGACTTGTAGAGCCAACACCATCAGGTTGTGTGGTAGTGTCTGTAAGACTCTGTAGTTACCAGCCAAGACCAACTTGTCGTGCAGGTGGAACCACTTCCCACCGTTCGTGGTGGCGCCCCTCGGGCTCTTGCTTGCCCTGACAACTTTAACTGTGTGTGTGTGTGACCGGGGGAAGGCTGGAGCCATCCCCCCTCTCCTCCTCCAGCGCGCCACACGCCCTCCCTCTTCGTGGTGACCATCATCGGCTTTCCGAACTCCGTGCAGCACGGTAAGGTCCCCGCCGCCAGGGCCCGACCCTCGCCTCCGTGGCCAAGTGGAGAGAGAGAGAGAGAGAGAGAGAGAGAGAGAGAGAGAGAGAGAGAGAGAGAGAGAGAGAGAGAGAGAGAGAGAGGGGGGGGGGGGGGGGGGGGGGAGACTAACCTACCATTTAACGGTCGAAATGACTCGTCTCTTCGTTAGCGACGAGTCTCCGTCAGCACTGCGTGGTCAGGTTCCTCCTCCCCCTCCCAACCCCATCTTGTGTTTTAGGTGAAGGAGGAGCAGCAGGTGACCCCCCCCATGGGTCCCCTCACCTTGGAGCACCTCGCTGGGTGAGGAGGAAGACGTCCACGTCGATATCGTCCACCTATCGTACTCACACATCTAAATGTGCTGTACCCGCGAAACAAACTTGTCCTCTTCCATTCCACGTAATTTCTCGTTTTCTCTACTTCCTCTTCTACAATCTTTACTACGTAAAGTAACGTTTGTTATATGTAATCACTTCTGTGTATTGTGTTCAGGATAAAGATAAACTTAACATTCGACAGTTCTTTTATAACTGTATATTATACCAGATACTTACATCAATATATGGCTTATCTCCTTCTTATTTTAATTTTCCCAACCATTATGAACGAAGATTCAACAACCACAAGTCAAGAAGTTTCAGAACAGTGAGTGAAACATTCCAAAACAATCAGCTCAATCGTGGCACATGAGCTGCAGGTGTTGGTTGCCTCCTGTCCACTCACATCACACAGCTGCCAGGGTTACAGTGGCGATACAGCCATAACGACACTTACCTTCGTAAAACCCAACGTGACGTACACGAATGTGACACATTAAATAAAAACCTGACATATTATCATCTTAATAACCATAGTTGATCGCATGATAACAGAGCATCAAGGCACAACGTAACTTCCTACCAGAAATAAAGACATCGTCAGTATAATCATACGTTACCATGACAAGAGCGAAATGTACCATTAAGAAACATGATCATCACAATTATCTTACCCTGATAGACATGGCTGGTGCGGCTACAGGCAGCAGCAGCAGTAGCAGCAGGAGGAGGCAGTAGCAGTAGCAGCAGCAGCAGCAAGCAGAAGCGGGCGGAGGGGAGAGAGCGGCATGTGGGTGCCAACTCGCACCACCATTTTTCCCGGCGGCGTGATCAGAACAGCAGGCCGGCCGGCCGGGCGGGAGGATGGCCCGCTATGCTCAGCAGGGACCCGCCGCTCCTCCTCCACTGCCCACTCGACCGTCGCACATTTACGGGTCACTTGGGAAGAACGACGAGCCAGGCGTCACCAGAGAGAGTTGGGTCATCTGTGGTTTTCAGTGTCATTGTGAAGGCCTGAGGCCGGCTTCTACATGCTCGCCCACAAGAACACCAGACACTTTGACAACTTCCAGGTCAAAGCAGCTGCTTCAGAACATGTATAGAATAAATACACCACTGAAAGTCTGTCTTGTTAGAGCATGTATCCCAAACTGAGTCAAAATTGTTTTGATGGAGATACGTCTGTTTCTCACACGAACTCAGCGAAAGACGAGTCTGACCTGTACACTAATAAACGCATGTTGAATAAATAAATAGCCTTCATTCAGTACATAGTAAATGCGAACAGTGCTCCTGTGTCGCCATATTCTGGTGTCTCTTGACCGCGAACATTACATTTAACGTAATGATGATAACAATGACCTGATGCTTGTAAATAGTAGTAATAATTGATAATGAATGAACAAATGCAGTAAAATAAGCGAGGTATATCTTATTTTCTTTCCCATTCACCCATTTTCTGTTGGCAATAACAAAGAGAGAGAGAAAAAGAGAGAGAGAGAGAGAGAGAGAGAGAGAGAGAGAGAGAGAGAGAGAGAGAGAGAGAGAGAGAGAGAGAGAGAGGTCATGGTGGAGGCGGCCACCAAACATAGACTTTCCCAGAACTGGTGTTATTCTTACCCCGCCTTACAGACACCTCACGTGTCACTCCTCCTCCTCCTCCCCGTCTTTACCATGTGTTCCTCTCCGAGTTCTGGGTCGCTGGTGATCAAGATGGTCACGGTATTGTCAGTGTCGCTTTCTCACGCCCTCACAGACACTTTCATACATTCCCACGCACTCGCTCATTCAGCCCAGCATACAAACACCTACTTCACACACTCGGTTATACTGACGCACTCTGCTCCCTTTCCTTGTGCCATTACACACTTCTCTATGTCACTGTATTCAAATCGACGTACCCTCCCTCACCCCTACATCTCGACCCACTCGTGTACGGTATTCATAAGATCTTACTGACTGCAGCTCTGACAAGATATATCATCTTACTCGTTTGTAGTTTCTCGAATAGCGGATAGCGCCAGGGACAAACGAGGACTGGCCTAATCTACTCGCATCTACTCTCTAGCTGTCAAGTATCATGCACCGAAACTACAACACCCAATCCACTGTCAAGACCCACACACGTTTCTGTGGTTTTCCCCTGTGCGGTTCACATGCCCTGGATCGGCCAAATGAGAGCACGTCACCCCCTGTATATCACTTCTCTCCGATTCACTATCCCGTGCACTCCTGACACTCCTGCATGTTCAGGCCCCGATCCCTCGAAACATCATTCAAATCATCCTTCCATCTCCAAGTTTTGTTCCCCCTTTTCCTTGTCCCCTCCATTTCTGACACATATCCTCTTGGTCAGTCTCTCCTCATTCAGTGCTCTCTATATATCCAAACCATTTCAGCACATCCCCTTCAGCTCACTCAGTCGTGCTCTTCTTACTACCACATCTCTTCTCTTACCCTATCATTCCTCACTCAGTCGACACCCAAGCACCTCACTCCCATCGCATCGGCCATCTTTCGTGCTTTCTGATCACACTCGTCCCTGATGATGGTTATGAAGGTGAAATTGCAATTCAGTAGGAGTTCAGATAATATCATTTAACATGTAATTTTTCTATACATGCAGCACTACATGTTTCGCGGAGACAATCCGACTCATCAGGTGCAAACATTTCATTTAAGTTTTTTAAATCCCAACACCACCACCAAAACTCCGTCTCTGCTCTGCCATTCTGGACTACACACTACACACAACGCGGAAAAAGGCAAGCGAGTAAGACTAATCATAATCTCCGTATTTCCAAAAGACTCTATGTGGTCCATTATAAAACCAAAGCCATGTTTAGCTATAATACCAAAGCATGAAATGTTAACCGAGCTGTTCTCGAGTCTGGATAATGGCAAAGTTTTAACAGCAAAAGTTTGAGGCCTCCATGACTTATGAAGCATACACACACACACACACACACACACACATATATATATATATGGAGACAGGGACGGGTGTGCTTGGTTAGGTGAGGTTACGTCAGTCTGGACTAAGCTGGGTTGACTTAGGTTGGGCTGTATTAATAAACTGTGTTGTCTTAGCAACAGTTCAGGCCTTGTCATGCTGGCTCACACCAACACAGATGGGACGGGGTGGGTTCTGCGTTACGCTGAGTGACCACAAACATAGGTAACTCCGAGAAGCATCTAGTCGTAAGTCGCCATACAGGGAGCGAGTGTGGGCGCGGAATCTAACATGGGTCATAATGAAAGGTTGGGTTACGGGTGTAACCGAGCGGGTCTCTCGAGGGATATAATACGGTGAGTTAGGCTGCAAGATGAGTTTGTCCCCAGCAAGTTACGGGCTTATTAAGTTAGGGGGATAATTCTGAGTCAAGATAGGTTAGTTGGCGTTCGATAAGACAGCTTAACCTTATCGCTGAGTGAGCCGAGCTAACTTAGGTCTATGGCCAAGTGGCATGAACAAGGCAATAGCTTCACCGGTAAGGTTAGGAGCAGTTAGCTAGCGTCCATCGTCTCTACTGTCTGCTCGTCCTCAATCATCCGACGCGGGATTTTCTAAATCCATTTGGCAGTCCTCCTCATCATTCATACTTTGTGTTTCCTCATACCATTCTCGCTCCTTAATGTGGCTCCTAGAACCATTCCCGCTTGCCATGGTGGTTCCTGGTACCATTCCCGCTTCTCATGGAGGTACTCATAACCATTCATTTTTCCCATGGTAATCCCTAACACCATTCCCGCTTCCCACGATGGTCCCTAGTAACCATTCCCACTTCTCCTGATCCTGGCACACATCTGGACGATGGTGTCTCGTGTCTGCACGAGGCTGGACCATAACATAACTCTTGTCTTACTATCGATCTCATGAACATTCTTCCATACCTCGTCACACTCATCCTGTCACACTGTTCTGTCACTCAATCTAACTCTCATATTCATCAGACCTTCCTACACCCTTCACTATCATCAATTCCTCCTCGTTTTCTATTCCCTTCCACGACATATGATCCATCACTGCCTCATATAATAGTTATTGTGACACCGTCTTGGTTAACTCTGATGCTCTCTTATCAAAGTCTACCTCACGCAAGATCTTCCTCATTATCTTTCTTACAGCTCTCACTCAAGTCTCTCTTATCACTACTATCTCTTGATCCTCCTCAGACCTCCCGTCCTCAGGTTAGCATGTATGCGTTCGTTAGTGACGCTCTCATGAACGTATTCACAGACACTTGGAAACGCCCTCCACCTGACGACCACCACTCACGTCTCCCAACACTCTCTTTACCTCCCCACTCTCCCTTACCTTCCTCCACACCCTCTTACTTCTCCCCACTCCTCCCTTAACCCTGCCCACTCCTCCCTTACCCCTACCCACTCCTCCCTTACCCCTACCCACTCCTTCCTTACCCCATTCCATTCACCTAACGTTTCCATTTTGCCTTACCTTTCCCCACTCCTCCCTTACTTCAATCCACTCTTTCCCTCCTCCATTCCTCCCTTTCCTCTCCCCACTTATCTCCCCTCATTCCTCCCTTACCTCATCCCCCCCCCCCCCGCAACTCCTCCCTTATCTCTGCCACTCCTTCCTTTCTTGTGGCCACCCCTCCCTCACCACTCCCTGGCAGGCAGGCAGGGGCCGGGGTGACAGCGGTGATTGCCGCTGGTCGATGACATTACCTCCTCTTCCCGGCCGCCGCCGTCGCCCAGTTCCTTCAATTTTCACTTCCAATTTCCATATCTTGCCGGCTATCTCGAGGCCATGTTACCGCCACACGGGCGGCCACACACTCCCCACGCGGAACACCGCACCGCTAATCTTGAAAAATCGCAAAATTCCAGATATTTCAGGATAATTTGCTAACTACGGAAGGCAAGATCTCTCTCTCTCTCTCTCTCTCTCTCTCTCTCTCTCTCTCTCTCTCTCTCTCTCTCTCTCTCTCTCTCTCTCTCCTTCTCCAAGTTTTGGGAAGCGATGGACGATGAGAAGTTGACAAACTGGCCTCACGGATCACAGACCTCTCCTGGGTTATCGTTAGTCCCATAAAACCAAGGCAGGGGTTCATATTGTCGGCTCTTGCCTTCCAATAGGATCTCAGAACACCTGTGAACTGAGGGTCTGCAAGGCTCTTACCTTCCTATAGGATCTCAGAGCAGATGTGAACTGAGGGTCTGTAGGCTCTTACCTTCCTATAGGATCTCAGAGCAGATGTGAAGTGAGGGTCTGTAAGGCTCTTACCTTCCTATAGGATCTCAGAGCAGATGTGAACTGAGGGTCTGTAGGCTCTTACCTTCCTATAGGATCTCAGAGCAGATGTGAACTGCCACAGACGATGAAGGTGTTTATGAAAAATTAGGAGAAAATGATGCGGGGGATTAAGTGTTTGCACATCACCAGAACTAACGCTACGGGCGGAAAATCTATCGTTGTTCCAGGAGATATGGGCCTTCGCGAGCGATAATGAAATTAATGTAGAGGGAGGCATGTTAACACATGAGGGGGAGGGACGATCATATACTGAAGTCGCAAAAGGGGTTTCCTTTTCCATGCTTCCCAATCTCCTTCTACCATACCCCATCACCATACCCATTCCCTAACATCTTACCCAACACCACAACCTTATCCACCCCCACTACCTTACCCATTCTCCGCCATGTTCCCCACCCACACCACCTTACCCATCCCCACCTCCACTACCTTACCAATCCTCAACCATGTTCCCCACCCACACCACCTTACCCATCCCCACCTCCACTACCTTACCAATCCTCAACCATGTTCCCCACCCACACCACCTTACCCATCCTCAGCCATGTTCCCCACCCACACCACCTTACCCATCCCCACCCCCACCACATCAGGTCACCGCTGGCTGGCTGGCTGGTTGCAACTTGCACATGACCTGAAGCCGCGAACCCTGGCTATACTGGTCAATGATTCAGGCCTCCGCGCCCAGGTCATCCCTCTGTCTCCCCCGTCCACTGACGTCCAGCACCTCATCCCCGTCGCACCTCACCCCCGTCCACTGACATCAGGCACCTCTCACCCCCGTCCACTGACATCAGGCACCTCATCCCCGTCCACTGACGTCCAGCATCTCATCCCCGTCACACCTCACCCCCGTCTACTGACGTCAGGCACCTCTCACCCCCGTCCACTGACATCAGGCACCTCATCACCGTCCACTGACGTCCAGCAACTCATCCACGCCCACTGACATCAGGCACCTCCATCCCCGTCCACTGACATCAGGCACCTCTCAGCCCCGTCCACTGACGTTAAGCACCTCTCAGCCTCGTCTACTGACATCAGGCACCTCTCACCCCGTCCACTGACGTCAGGCACCTCTCACCCCGTCCACTGACGCCAGGCACCTCTCATCCCCGTCCACTGACGTCAGGCACCTCTCAGCCCCGTCCACTGACGTCAGGCACCTCTCAGCCCCGTCCACTGACGTCAGGCACCTCTCACCCCGTCCACTGACGTCAGGCACCTCTCATCCCCGTCCACTGACGTCAGGCACCTCTCACCCCGTCCACTGACGTCAGGCACCTCTCATCCCCGTCCACTGACGCCATGCACCTCACCCCCGTCCACTGACGTCCGGTACCACATCCACGTCCACTGACAGCAGACACCTCTCACCCGTCCACTGATGTCAGGCACCTCTCATCCCCGTCCACTGACGTCAGGCACCTCTCATCCCCGTCCACTGACGTCAGGCACCTCTCATCCCCGTCCACTGACGTCAGGCACCTCTCATCCCCGTCCACTGACGTCAGGCACCTCTCATCCCCGTCCACTGACGTCATGCACCTCTCATCCCCGTCCACTGACGTCAGGCACCTCTCATCCCCGTCCACTGGCGTCAGGCACCTCTCACCCCGTCCACTGACGTCAGGCACCTGTCACCAGTGTACAGAATCTGTCTCACTGGCCACCAACGTTTAGCGCCTACTTGGTCGTATAATAATGGTCAGCGCCCGTCTTCCCCGTCCACTAGTACTTACCGCCTAATTTTCTACTTAGGTAACCTGTCGCCAGTCTTTAGCACTTGTCTGTCTACCCTTGGAACCCATGGCGAGCGCTGCTTAGTCACCCGTGGAACCCATGGTGAGCGCCTCTCTATCTCCCTCGGAGCTCATGGTCAGCGCCCCTCAATCACCCTTAGGGCCCATGGTGAGTGCTTCTCAATCACCCTTGGAGCCCATGGCGAACGCCTCTTTGTCACCCTTGTAACTCACGGTGAGCGCCTCCCAGCCACCCTTGGAACCTACGGTGAGCGCCATTCTCCCACCTGAAGCAGCGGCACCAGCTCCTCCTCCTCCTCGCCGTGAACCACTTCGTCAGGTGTCTTGTCTGTTGGCCAGATGAGCAATGGTCAACGCTTACCGCCGCCTACGCCCGCGTCGGCACGGATCCCCTAACAAGCAGGGAGGGAGATCAGTGTGTGGTGAGGGCATCCGTCTCGGTGTCGGGCGGCAGTGAGGAGGGATGACCTCCAAACACCCGGCTCAAGGAAGAGGGATGTCTCCCTCTCCCAGCAGGGCCCTGATCCTTCACCACCGTCTCGTCACTTACCACACGAGATGGTCGTAAGGAACCGACCTCGCTGGCAAATGAATATTTACGGGGACGAGGCGGCCCCCCCTCACGAGCCCTACGAGATTAAAATTCTTTTGGAGGTGCCGGCCACATGTCGCTGGCCTACAGTCAGAGTGGAGACCTGGGCCTCGTGAATCCGCACTCACGGGACGTGATTGGCACCTTCACTCCTGCGTCACACGGCCATCACCCACACAGGCCAGGTAGTAAACAAGCCACATCCTGGCTCAGAGATGAGGTGATCTCTGCTTCCCAAGGCAGAGTGGCACAGCCAAGACCCCTCCTTCCCAAGGCAGAGTGGCACAGCCAAGACCCCTCCTTCCCAAGGCAGAGTGGCACAGCCAAGACCCCTCCTTCCCAAGGCAGAGTGGCACAGCCAAGATCCCTCCTTCCCAAGGCAGAGTGGCACAGCCAAGATCCCAGCTCCCTAAGTGTAGACAGAGGCACAGCCAAGATCCCAGCTCCCTAAGTGTAGACAGAGAGGCACAGCCAAGATCCCAGCTCCCAAAGCAGAGACAGAGAGGCACAGCTAAGATCCAAGATCTCTGCTTCCCAAAGTAGTGAGACAGAGAGGCACAGCCAAGACCCCTGCTTTCCAAGGCAGTGAGACAGAGAGGCACAGCCATGAACCCTGCTTCCTATGGTAGTGTGGCAGAGTGGCAGCGCCAAGACCCATGCTACCTCAAGTAGTGTGGCACAGCCAAGACCCATGCACGGTAGAGACGTACAGCCAAGGCCACTGCTTCCAAAGGTAGTGTGGCACAGCCAAGGCCCGTGATACAGAGCGGGCATCAGGGAACCTGAAGTTAGTTACACTACCGTCTACTGCTACGCTGTCTTAAGGGCTCTATCTAGACAAATCCAGCTGGTGGACCTGGGCCACTGGATATAGGGAACGGGATCCTGGGATAGTGGACCTAGGAACAAGAACCGAGGCTAGTGGACCTGGGGAGGGGAACCAGAGGTAATGGGACCTGAGGGATGGGGGCCTGGACTAGGATATGGCGACAGTGGACCTGGGGGACGGTGACCTGAGCTAGTGGATATGGGGAGCGGGAACTGGGCTGATAGACCCTAGGATACAGGACCTAAGCCAATTAACCTGGGGAAGGGGGCTGCGCGAACGAACCTGGGGATCTGGACCTTGCAGAAAGGGACTCGGGCTGATGGACCTGGTGGACGGGGGCCTGAGAACGAGGACCCGGGCTACTGAACCTGGTAACGAGGGCTTGGGGACGGGGAGCTGGGCTATGGACCTGAAGGCGGGGATCTAAGGGACGTGAACCTGGGAGGCGAGGACCTGCGCTAGTGGACCTGGGAGATGAGAACCTGCGCTAGTGGACCTGGGAGACGAGGGTATGCGCTAGAGGACCTGGAGGACAGGAACCTGAGATCGAGGGACGGGGACATGGGCTTATCATGTGCTGTTGGCGCCTCCTGGGTATAACCTGTTGCTGGAGGAAGGAAGATCCAGGCGGGACAAGAGCGGCGGTGGCCTGGGCTGGAGAGTCCTGCCAGGCCAAGTGACCATCACACTCCCACTGGCATGACACTGGAGGGACCTACTAGGTACCAGGCCAAGTGACCACTGGCATGACACTGGAGGGACCTACTAGGTACCAGGCCAAGTGACCACTAGCACGACACTGGAGGGACCTACTAGGTACCAGGCCAAGTGACCACTGGCATGACACTGGAGGGACCTACTAGGTACCAGGCCAAGTGACCACTAGCACGACACTGGAGGGACCTACTAGGTACCAGGCCAAGTGACCACTGGCACGACACAGGTTCCTCCTACCACAACACCAACGTACGTTAACTAAAGGACGCCAAAGCATACATCAGCTCCAAAAGCTCATCGCTCCCTTGTAGATTAGGTCCTAAACCCTAAAACTGCCCTAGAAGCTAAGCCCTTAACCCTACAACGGTCCTATAAGCTTGGCCCTACACCTTGAAGCTACTCTATATCTTGGTCCTAAACCCCCACACTGTTCTATAAGTTATGCCCTAAACCACACCACTTCCGGAGGAACTAGACCATATCTAAAACACTGGCCTGTAAGCTAAGCTCTAAAGCTAACACTGCCCTAAAACTACGCCCTAAACCCTAACACTTCCCTAAGAGCTAGACCCTAAACCTCAACACTGGCCTGTTTGCTCAGCCCTAAAACCTAACAGTGCCTTATAACTAGCCCCTAAAACACTATCACTGCCCTATATACAACTCCCTAAACCCGCAACACTGCCCTACACGCGTCCCAAAACCCTAACAATGCCCTATATGCTAGTCCCTAAACCCCAACATTACCGCATATGCTAGTCCCTAAACCCGCAACACTACCCTATATGCCACTCCCTAAACCTGCAACACTACCCTATATGCTAGTCCTGAACCCACAACACTACCCTATATGCTACTCCTGAACCCGCAACACGACCCTATATGCTAGTCCCTAAACCTGCAACACTTACCCTATATGCTACTCCCTAAACCCGCATCACTACCCTATATGCTAGTCCCTAAAAGCACAACATTGCCCTATATGCTTGTCCCTAACCCCGCAACACTGCCCTATATGTCAGTCCCTAAACTCGCAACAATGACCTATATGCTAGTCCCTAACCCCGCAACACTGCCCTATATATTGGTCCCGAAGCTCGCAGCACTGACCTACATGCTAGTCCCTAAACCTACAGAAGTACCCTACATGTTAAGTGCCTAACCCCGCAACACTGCCCTATATGTTCAGTCCCTAAACCCGCAACACTGCCCTATATGCTAGTCACTGAACCCTAACACTGCCTGTCAGCTAGGCCGTCAACCCCAGCAGTGCCCTGGAAGGTAAGCTCTTCACGGATCCTAAGGGAAGGGGACCTGAACGACAATGGCTACAGAGATCTCATCATCCCACGAGACTACGATCTTCACATGGAACAACCGGGGAAAGGTCAAGCAGCAGCTTTTCCTTGGGCTAAAGTGGCACTTGGACTTCACGCTCAACTCACTGAGGCAGGTCGTGTTACTTGCGAATACCGGCGCGTTACATCATCTCAGCGATATCGTAACTTCCCACTGAATATAGTGATAATTAAAGAGCGTATACATCCACAGTGAACAGTGCTGACTTGACGGGATATTCTGCCGTTCTTCTAGCTTCCTAGTGAGGTAAATGAGGGGTAACTGTAGACGTTAGGGTCAAGATATATCACAGGGACACACAGGAAGACACTGTGAATCTGGTCTGCCACGGCCTCCATCCTACACACACGGGTCCAGCGAGACGGCGGCACTGGGCGAACTCAACTCCCTCCCTCGGAGCGCGAAAAACACACACACACATACACACACACCGGCACCGACAACGCCACATCCAACCGAGACCGCTGCCTGAGGACAACTGAAGCCCCGGCTGACTGCCTGCCTGGCCTGGCCTGGCCTGGCCTCCACCCTCCTCCTGCTGGGGGAGGAGGAGGAGGAGGAGGAGGGTGAGGGGGGACGCACATTGTTGCACACCTCCGCCACTGAGGGGTGGAGGAGGAGGTGTGGGAAGGGGGGTAATGAAAACTTGTTTACGTTCTTGTGCAGGAGGCGCTGGTGCCACAAGACCCGTGGGAAGGATACATCCTCGGCCAGATGCAGCCGCTTCAACCCTCTTCTGCCGTAACAACTCCGGTCACGCCAGCTCTACGGCCGGATAACACGACCGTGGCAAACTGGAGTCACGCCCGGTCTATGGCCGGATCAAAGGAGAGCGGCAGAGAGCCATCTGTGTACAGCTGATTCACGTCAACTGCTTTATATCCTGTTACGGGAATGACGTCAAATGGTGCCAAGGAAAAATAAAATTACGAATAAAATTAAAATACAATGGAATCTGCTTAATTGCCTATAGATGGCAATTACACAAGCAATTCTGTTTATGGCAATTACACAAGCAATTCTGTTTAAGTTAACATGGTACCGGAACACTGGGGATAAAATTAACACTAATTATAAATCAAGAGGACACACGAGGCCACAGTCGACCAGGACACATCCCTACCAACAGTCAGAGGGACACATGAGGCCACAGTCGACCAGGACACATCCCTACCAACAGTCAGAGGGACACACGAGGCCACAGTCGACCAGGACACATCTCTACCAACAGTGAGAGGGACACACGAGGCCACAGTCGACCAGGACACATCTCTACCAACAGTCAGAGGGACACACGAGGCCACAGTCGACCAGGACACATCTCTACCAACAGTGAGAGGGACACACGAGGCCACAGTCGACCAGGACACATCTCTACCAACAGTCAGAGGGACACACGAGGCCACAGTCGACCAGGACACATCTCTACCAACAGTCAGAGGGACACACGAGGCCACAGTCGACCAGGACACATCTCTACCAACAGTGAGAGGGACACACGAGGCCACAGTCGACCAGGACACATCTCTACCAACAGTGAGAGGGACACACGAGGCCACAGTCGACCAGGACACATCCCTACCAACAGTCAGAGGGACACACGAGGCCACAGTCGACCAGGACACATCCCTACCAACAGTCAGAGGGACACATGAGGCCACAGTCGACCAGGACACATCTCTACCAACAGTGAGAGGGACACACGAGGCCACAGTCGACCAGGACACATCTCTACCAACAGTCAGAGGGACACACGAGGCCACAGTCGACCAGGACACATCTCTACCAACAGTCAGAGTGACACAGGAAGCAACAGACGACCAGGACACATCCCTACCAACAGTCAGAGTGACACAGGAAGCAACAGACGACCAGGACACATCCCTACCAACAGTCAGAGTGACACAGGAAGCAACAGACGACCAGGACACATCCCTACCAACAGTCAGGGTGACACAGGAAGCAACAGGCGACCAGGACACATCCCTACCAACAGTCAGGGTGACACAGGAAGCAACAGACGACCAGGACACATCCCTACCAACAGTCAGGGTGACACAGGAAGCAACAGACGACCAGGACACATCCCTACCAACAGTCAGGGTGACACAGGAAGCAACAGACGACCAGGACACATCCCTACCAACAGTCAGAGTGACACAGGAAGCAACAGACGACCAGGACACATCTCTACCAACAGTCAGAGTGACACAGGAAGCAACAGACGACCAGGACACATCTCTACCAACAGTCAGGGTGACACAGGAAGCAACAGACGACCAGGACACACCTCCAGCAACAAACCAAGTCTGATGCGATTGACACGTCACATCAGGGCCGATGGGAATTTTGTTACGTGGTTAGGTTGGCCTCCGTCACACGGGGTTGCCACCATACTACATGGGGGCCTCCGTCACACGGGGTTGCCACCATACTACTACACGGGTCCTCCGTCACACGGGGTTGCCACCATACTACTGCACGGGGTCTCCGTCACACGGGGTTGCCACCATACAAAGAACAGGATACCGAAAGCGAATCGGCCCAACTTATATATGTAATACCAGGAGCTAGACCAGGCAATACTCGGCAAGCAGTGGTGTCACGTGAGAACTGCGTGGTCCTCGGCGGCAACTTAAGGGTGGGCCGCTTTGATAACTGTTTCTTTCCCTACACGTTGAAACTCTCGACCCTCTGTCTTTCCCAGTGACTACGACCTGCCGCACATTTCAAAACACAGGTTTTTTTTCTCCACCTCCTCCAAAAATTCGTAAATGCCTTCCCTCCTCCCTTCCTTTTCTCCCTCACAAACCTCTTTATGTTTCATGTAAGACCCGGCCTTGATGTGGACTCCTGTCCGAGACTGGCGCCGCCTCCAACGTAAAAAGAAAAGAAAAAAAAAATATATGATGGGGAAAAACCACTTCTGAGCGTGTCACTATCACGCAGCGTTATCATCAGACACGATTCCTGTCACACGGGGTCATAATTACACGGGGTGACCACCACGTGAGATCACACACACACACACACACATACACATACACACACAACACACACATACACGACACATATGGACGTCAAACACATGGGGATACAAATACACACGAACAAATACACACATGAGGCAAAACAGACACCGGTAACAAAAAAAAAATGAGGATTCCAAGCACAGGGTGGCCAAACACACGGGCACAAACACATGCCACTTCCCAACACACGGACACACGGACTCGTGGAAACATTCAGCACACGGGACCACCAGCACACGGCGTCATACAGCCACACGGGGTCACATCCCCACCTGGGGCCACCAGTACACGGAGTCACATCCCCACCTGGGGCCACCAGTACACGGAGTCACATCCCACAGGGGGTCACCAGTACACGGGGTCACATCCCACAGGGGGCCACCAGTACACGGGGTCACATCCCACAGGGGGCCACCAGTACACGGGGTCACATCCCCACCTGGGGCCACCAGTACACGGAGTCACATCCCACAGGGGGCCACCAGTACACGGGGTCACATCCCCACCTGGGGCCACCAGTACACGAGGTCACATCCCCACCTGGGGGCCACCAGTACACGAGGTCACATCCCCACCTGGGGCCACCAGTACACGGGGTCACATCCCCACCTGGGGCCACCAGTACACGGGGTCACATCCCCACCTGGGGCCACCAGTACACGGGGTCACATCCCACAGGGGGCCACCAGTACACGGGGTCACATCCCCACCTAGGCCCACCAGTACCCGGGGTCACATCCCACAGGGGGCCACCAGTACACGAGGTCACATCCCCACCTAGGGCCACCAGTAGCCGGGGTCACATCCCACAGGGGGCCACCAGTACACGGGGTCACATCCCCACCTAGGGCCACCAGTACCCGGGGTCACATCCCACAGGGGGCCACCAGTACACGAGGTCACATCCCCACCTAGGGCCACCAGTACACGGAGTCACATCCCACAGGGGGCCACCAGTACACGAGGTCACATCCCCACCTGGGGCCACCAGTACACGGGGTCACATCCCACAGGGGGCCACCAGTACACGGGGTCACATCCCCACCTAGGCCCACCAGTACCCGGGGTCACATCCCACAGGGGGCCACCAGTACACGAGGTCACATCCCCACCTAGGGCCACCAGTAGCCGGGGTCACATCCCACAGGGGGCCACCAGTACACGAGGTCACATCCCCACCTAGGGCCACCAGTACCCGGGGTCACATCCCACAGGGGGCCACCAGTACACGAGGTCACATCCCCACCTAGGGCCACCAGTACACGGGGTCACATCCCCACCTGGGGCCACCAGTACACGAGGTCACATCCCCACCTGGGGCCACCAGTACACGGGGTCACATCCCCACCTGGGGCCACCAAGAGCAGGACGAGCGGGGCCCGGTCCCAGGAAGGTAATTTCGTCCGCCTACCTCCCATTAAAGATGACTTCTAATTCTGAATAAGGTAAGTCGAGGGGCCTCTCTATGTGGCATCCACCACCACCAGGCCCACTCTTCCTGGACCCCTCACGCGCGCGCGCTCCCCCATCCCCTTCACCAACGCTACGCGCACCCTTTCAGCAAGCTGATTTCTCCTCCACAGTATGTTACCTGACTCCCCTTCAGCATACGACCTGACTAACTCCCCTTCAGCATACTACCTGACTTCCCCTTCAGCATACTACCTGACTTCCCCTTCAGCATACGACCTGACTCCCCCTTCAGTATACGACCTGACTCCCCATTCACTATACTACCTGATTCCCCTTCAGCATACGACCTGACTGACTCCCCTTCAACATACAACCTGACTCCCCCTTTGGCATGCGACCTGACTCCCCTTCATCATACGACCCGACTTCCTTTCATCATACGACCTGACTTCCCTTCATCATACGACCTGACTGACTCCCTCCCCTTCAGCATACGACCTGACTCCCCTTCAGTATACGACCTGACTCCCCCTTCAGCATACGACCTGACTGACTCCCCTTCATCATACGACCTGACTCCCCTTCACCATACGACCTGACTGACTCCCCTTCAGCACGCTATCAGGTCCACTTCAGCACATCGTCAGACTGTTCTTCAGCAATCCATCTGTCGCCTCAGACATTAACACATGCACCAACTCTACTTTGTCAATAACATAACAATAAGAAATACCTCTTCTCACACCACCATAAGTAAATACGGCCAAAAACTGTAATGAAAACACCAGCGTACCAATCTTCCCTTCTATTCTCTTCGATAGATATCTCCAAGACCGATAGACATTTTCCGGGACGGTTTATATCCCGGGTGTGACAGGTCTATCCCATGGTCCTGAGGTCATGAACCCGTCAGCGGACTCATGCACAGTTAAATCACCTGCTGAAGCACCGTGACCCCAGTGACGCTGGTCACCTGCTCGACCACCTGGTACCATCTGTTACTATCTTGTCCACTTGGATCCTCAGCTGGTCACATCTGTTATCTGAGAACTTGGATCCTAAACTTGTTACAGAATCTTGGATCTGACTTTACGTAACTGATTCTGTGAAATCTGTTCTTGACCCTACCTACCTACCTACCTAAAAAAAAAAAAAAAAAAAAAAAAAAAAAAAATATATATATATATATATATATATATATATATATATATATTTTTTTTTTTTTTTTTGCTTTGTCGCTGTCTCCCGCGTTTGCGAGGTAGCGCAAGGAAACAGACGAAAGAAATGGCCCAACCCACCCCCATACACATGTATATACATACGTCCACACACACAAATATACATACCTACACAGCTTTCCATGGTTTACCCCAGACGCTTCACATGCCCTGATTCAATCCACTGACAGCACGTCAACCCCGGTATACCACATCGCTCCAATTCACTCTATTCCTTGCCCTCCTTTCACCCTCCTGCATGTTCAGGCCCCGATCACACAAAATCTTTTTCACTCCATCTTTCCACCTCCAATTTGGTCTCCCTCTTCTCCTCGTTCCCTCTACCTCCGACACATATATCCTCTTGGTCAATCTTTCCTCACTCATTCTCTCCATGTGCCCAAACCATTTCAAAACACCCTCTTCTGCTCTCTCAACCACGCTCTTTTTATTTCCACACATCTCTCTCACCCTTACGTTACTTACTCGATCAAACCACCTCACACCACACATTGTCCTCAAACACCTCATTTCCAGCACATCCATCCTCCTGCGCACAACTCTATCCATAGCCCACGCCTCGCAACCATACAACATTGTTGGAACCACTATTCCTTCAAACATACCCATTTTTGCTTTCCGAGATAATGTTCTCGACTTCCACACATTCTTCAAGGCTCCCAGAATTTTCGCCCCCTCCCCCACCCTATGATCCACTTCCGCTTCCATGGTTCCATCCGCTGCCAGATCCACTCCCAGATATCTAAAACACTTCACTTCCTCCAGTTTTTCTCCATTCAAACTCACCTCCCCATTGACTTGACCCTCAACCCTACTGTACCTAATAACCTTGCTCTTATTCACATTTACTCTTAACTTTCTTCTTTCACACACTTTACCAAACTCAGTCACCAGCTTCTGCAGTTTCTCACATGAATCAGCCACCAGCGCTGTATCATCAGCGAACAACAACTGACTCACTTCCCAAGCTCTCTCATCCCCAACAGACTTCATATATATATATATAAAGCTTGGTGTTGGACGGTGGGAACCAAGTGTCATGTTGGGTTTTAAATAACTTTGTTAAGTACTGGCAACACCTGATGATGAGGTGGATTGTCTCCACGAAACATGTAGTGCCACATTTATAGAAAATTACAAGTTACATATAGTTGTATGAACTACTGAAGGACGATTTCACCTTATATACTGTAGCAGTTACCGACCTCCGCAGCCTGCTTGAGGTTAACAATGTTATTGAAAAGTTACAGCAAGGTTGTCTGATCGTCTGTAAACGAAACCGAGTACAGTCGTCCAAGACTTCTCTTTGAAGGAGTCCATCCCATCCCCGCTACTGATTGTAGCGCAGCCTTGGCGCTGAAGGGATACTGGTGTAATCATAATCAAACCAATAAACACATGAATCAAATACGTAAATCATGTACTACGTGCGTATCTGACGCGTAAGTACGTACGTATATGTCTGGATGAAACCACGCCACAGTCGCGGGCCAGCCAGCCGACCTAACTCACCAGACACTAAGTTATCGAGGTGCCGCTCGCCATTAAACCCAAGCAGCGTGGCAACGCCAGCTGGGCGAGCACGAGGGCGAGCGTTCTTCTAATCCAGGAACGGGACGAGAAAGTACACATGAACGTACCATACTATGGAAGGAGTCTGACAGTTGTACTGCCTTAAGATGAACGTAAGTCTTGCATCAGGAGAGAACGCTATCATACGAACGAACGTGAAGAACGTACCATACTGGAGTGTATATCAACGTAAGGGAAGTTACCTGTAGACGAGTCAACGTGCAGAAAGTACCAGAGAAAACGAACATGTAAACCTTTCTTCCAGGTGAGGAACGTGAACGTAGAGGCAGTACCCCTACATACCCCAGCTTCACCTACATACTCTCCCCCTGGCAACATACCCCAGTCTCCCCTACATACTCTCCCCAGGCAACATACCCGTCTCCCCTACATACTCTCCCCAGGCAACATACCCGTCTCCCCTACATACTCTCCCAAGGCAACATACCCCAGTCTCCCCTACATACTCTCCCCAAGCAACATACCCGTCTCCCCTACATACTCTCCCCAGGCAACATACCCGTCTCCCCTACATACTCTCCCCAGGCAACATACCCCAGCCTCCCCCATACTCTCCCCAGGCAGCATACCCCAGCCTCCCCCATACTCTCTCCAGGCAACATACCCCAGCCTCCCCCATAGTCTCCCCAGGCAACATACCCCATCCTCCCCCATAGTCTCCCCAGGCAACATACCCCAGCCTCCCCCATAGTCTCCCCAGGCAACATACCCCAGCCTCCCCCATAGTCTCCCCAGGCAACATACCCCAGCCTCCCCCATAGTCTCCCCAGGCAACATACCCCAGCCTCCCCCATAGTCTCCCCAGGCAACATACCCCAGCCTCCCCCATAGTCTCCCCAGGCAACATACCCCAGCCTCCCCCATAGTCTCCCCAGGCAACATACCCCAGCCTCCCCCATAGTCTCCCCAGGCAACATACCCCAGCCTCCCCCATAGTCTCCCCAGGCAACATACCCCAGCCTCCCCCATAGTCTCCCCAGGCAACATACCCCAGCCTCCCCCACACTCTCCCCAGGCAGCATACCCCAGCCTCCCCATAGTCTCCCCAGGCAGCATACCCCAGCCTCCCCATAGTCTCCCCAGGCAGCATACCCCAGCCTCCCCATAGTCTCCCCAGGCAACATACCCCAGCCTCCCCCACACTCTCCCCAGGCAACATACCCCAGCCTCCCCCATAGTCTCCCCAGGCAACATACCCCAGCCTCCCCCATAGTCTCCCCAGGCAAACATACCCCAGCCTCCCCCATAGTCTCCCAGGCAACATACCCCCAGCCTCCCCCATAGTCTCCCCAGGCAACATACCCCAGCCTCCCCCACACTCTCCCCAGGCAACATACCCCAGCCTCCCCATAGTCTCCCCAGGCAGCATACCCCAGCCTCCCCCCATAGTCTCCCCAGGCAACATACCCCAGCCTCCCCAACACTCTCCCCAGGCAACATACCCCAGCCTCCCCCATAGTCTCCCCAGGCAACATACCCCAGCCTCCCCATAGTCTCCCCAGGCAGCATACCCCAGCCTCCCCCATAGTCTCCCCAGGCAACATACCACCAGCCTCCCATAGTCTCCCCAGGCAACATACCCCAGCCTCCCCCACACTCTCCCCAGGCAACATACCCCAGCCTCCCCCATAGTCTCCCCAGGCAACATACCCCAGCCTCCCCCATAGTCTCCCCAGGCAACATACCCCAGCCTCCCCCATAGTCTCCCCAGGCAGCATACCCCAGCCTCCCCCATAGTCTCCCCAGGCAACATACCCCAGCCTCCCCATAGTCTCCCCATGCAACATACCCCAGCCTCCCCCATAGTCTCCCCAGGCAACATACCCCAGCCTCCCCCATAGTCTCCCCAGGCAGCATACCCCAGCCTCCCCCATACTCTCCCCAGGCAACATACCCCAGCCTCCCCCATAGTCTCCCCAGGCAACATACCCCAGCCTCCCCCATAGTCTCCCCAGGCAACATACCCCAGCCTCCCCCATAGTCTCCCCAGGCAGCATACCCCAGCCTCCCCATAGTCTCCCCAGGCAACATACCCCAGCCTCCCACATAGTCTCCCCAGGCAACATACCCCAGCCTCCCCCATAGTCTCCCCAGGCAACATACCCCAGCCTCCCCCAAACTCTCCCTAGGCAACATACCCCAGCCTCCCCCATAGTCTCCCCAGGCAACATACCCCAGCCTCCCCCATAGTCTCCCCAGGCAACATACCCCAGCCTCCCCCAAACTCTCTCTAGGCAACATACCCCAGCCTCCCCCATAGTCTCCCCAGGCAACATACCCCAGCCTCCCCCATAGTCTCCCCAGGCAACATACCCCAGCCTCCCCCAAACTCTCTCTAGGCAGCAGACCCCAGCCTCCCCCATACTCTCCCCAGGCAACATACCCCAGCCTCCCCCATACTCTCCCCAGGCAACATACCCCAGCCTCCCCCATACTCTCCCCAGGCAACATACCCCAGCCTCCCCCATACTCTCCCCAGGCAACATACCCCAGCCTCCCCCATACTCTCCCCAAGCAACATACCCCAGCCTCCCCCATACTCTCCCCAGGCAACATACCCCAGTCTCCCCCATACTCTCCCCAGGTACATACCCCAGCCTCCCCCATAGTCTCCCCAGGCAACATACCCCAGCCTCCCCCATAGTCTCCCCAGGCAACATACCCCAGCCTCCCCCATAGTCTCCCCAGGCAACATACTCCAGCCTCCCCCATACTCTCCCCAGGCAGCATACCCCAGCCTCCCCCATAGTCTCCCCAGGCAGCATACCCCAGCCTGGCAGACTCCGGGCGTCTCAACAAACCTAACCATCGTAATGATTTCCTCTAATTAAGTTATACTCGGGTGTCTGAGACCAGCAGCTGGAACACAGGGGATGGGGGAACGATGTGCACAGGTAGCGGGGAAGTGTCGCGGCACATTCACCGAGGACTGCCACAAGACAGGTAGTGGGAGTGACAAGGAGGGCATTGCCACAAGACAGGTAGTGGGGTTAACATAACAAATGCCGTGGGACTATAGCGTAACACAGGCAGTGGGACGAAAGCCACATATGTAGCAAGCCATAACACACTTAGTTGGACTAGCAAGGAAAAAAAAAAGGACTATCATTTCCTTCTAAGAATACTCGACGGTTATGATGGTCAATATTCTCACTATGGTTGTTACAACTTCTCAAATCAACCGACGGACATGATTTTGCCTCAGTCTACCTGGACGTATAGAGTCTACTGGATAATTACATGAAACAGATGACTGTCTGAAGGTAAACATACAGACAGACGAACCCCCCGAGTCTGTCACAGAATCAATGCTATTCCGGTTACATTAAAGAAGATATTGTATAATTAAGTCTACCAATTATTGGGTATTATCAGAGAAAATGAGGAGAGAGTCGATTTCCCGATGATGTGTCTTCATACATCTCGTCCCCCAGCGAACACGTACGGAACATGTACAGGAGGTGCGGGTTGAGAAAAGGTCAATACGAACTGAGGCTACATGTGACCTTTGACCCAGGGTGACGGCATGAAGCTGAAGATGACCTGTGAGCCAACATGACGGTATGAACCAGGTGACCTGTGACCCCCTCCGGGATGACATGACCTCGACAAAACGTGACGTCACGTGTCATAAAGATAACCTGTGACCCATCGTTAGGAGAGTGGTCCAACATGACCACTGGCAGGTCATTCATCCTTCAACCAAACACATGATGTGTGTGCCGGGGACCAACGCGGTCTACTCCCGTCAAGTTAATGTCTGGTCTCGATACTTGCGCCGAGAGAGAGAGAGAGAGAGAGAGAGAGAGAGAGAGAGAGAGAGAGAGAGAGAGAGAGAGAGAGAGAGAGAGAGAGAGAGAGACGCCCCTCCTGGTGCAAGGGAAACGGATTACTGATGAGCAGACAAGCTAACAGCACGGACACGACCAGTCCCACAGGTCGTCCCATCCCTGGTAATATCACACGACCACTGTCCCACAGGTCGTCCCATCCCTGGTAATATCACACGACCACTGTCCCACAGGTCGTCCCATCCCTGGTAATATCACACGACCACTGTCCCACAGGTCGTCCCATCCCTGGTAATATCACACGACCACTGTCCCACAGGTCGTCCCATCCCAGGTAATATCACACGACCACTGTCCCACGGGTCGTCCCATCCCAGGTAATGTCACACGACCACTGTCCCACAGGTCGTCCCATCCCTGGTAATATCACACGACCACTGTCCCACGGGTCGTCTCATCCCTGGTAATATCACATGACCACTGTCCCACAGGTCGTCCCATCCCAGGTAATATCACACGACCACTGTCCCACGGGTCGTCCCATCCCTGGTAATATCACACGACCACTGTCCCACGGGTCGTCCCATCCCAGGTAATGTCACACGACCACTGTCCCACGGGTCGTCCCATCCCTGGTAATATCACACGACCACTGTCCCACGGGTCGTCCCATCCCTGGTAATATCACACGACCACTGTCCCACGGGTCGTCCCATCCCTGGTAATATCACACGACCACTGTCCCACAGGTCGTCCCATCCCAGGTAATATCACACGACCAGTCCCACAGGTCGTCCCATCCCTGGTAATATCACACGACCACTGTCCCACAGGTCGTCCCATCCCTGGTAATATCACACGACCACTGTCCCACGGGTCGTCCCATCCCTGGTAATATCACACGACCACTGTCCCACAGGTCGTCCCATCCCTGGTAATATCACACGACCTACAGGTATTAACACACCCTGTAGTGACCCTCCCGAGACCGTAAGTGCCACAGGCCGCACCAGCCCTGCACCAGTCGCAGCCTTATCGCTCTCCCAGGCTGGATTAAAAGTTAATCAGAACAAAAGCAATTCACACCGTGCGTCAGGTAACTCGCAGTGAGCCGTCGACCCCAACACAAGGTGTGCTCAAACACCGACCCCAAACCAAATCTTGTTTCTGTCGCTTCCTTTAACCGTAGGTATATTAAAAGTTGTATAATGACTACACACATCAAGCTCCTAATTATCATGTTTTCCCTCTTTTCTTCTTGTTTCATTACGTGGAATGGAAGGGGAAAGCAGCGGAGAAGGCTCAATATTTCCACGTCTGGTAAATATGTTTTATTAGTTCGTTCAAGCTTGGAACCAGCTGGTGGGGCTTTACTCGTCTTCGTTAAGTAGTTACAACATCCAAGAAAATAGTTAATAGTCATTACACATAAAAAATGCGTGTCACTTAATGAAACCTAAAGTACATAAGAAGTAACGTAATAAGAGCAGTTAATCTCATGATCTAAAATAAGTAGTAAACTCAGGTAAGACCCAAAATACGTACAGTCGATTTACATGCACCTAAAATAAGGAGTTTTAATACTAGGTTGAGAGAGCGTATGTCCAGAGGTTGTTGGGTCAATATGGGGGGGATCGCTTTGTTGATGTCGTGTTTGCTCTAGAGAGAGAGAGAGAGAGAGAGAGAGAGAGAGAGAGAGAGAGAGAGAGAGAGAGAGAGAGAGAGAGAGAGAGAGAGAGAGAGGGGGGGGGGGGAGCTATCAATGTAAGTATAAGTTGTAAAGTGTGAGACAACACTGAGGTTTTCACTACAACCTGGGGTTTGGTGGTTGGTCATCATCAAGTGGGTTGGATGGGAGGTTTCTGGAAGTCGTCGCAGAGAATTATGAGCCGAGAATATTGACATATGACTATTCTCAAACGAACTTCGTTTCTTATCCTACAATTTGTGGTTGTTGGAGAGCCTTGCAATGACCTGACTGCTCTGTTTTGTGGGGATTCACAGCATTTCTTGTGTTATATGCTTTTGAGTAGGTGGGAGACGCTGCAGGTGAGGCGTAGTTTAGGGTGGAGCGGATGAAGTGTACATGAAGGCCAGCGAGAGATTCTTTCTAGTGTTGAAGTTCACATTGTTTAAGGCCTGTATTGGTGTATGTGGTGTGGGGAATGAATGAGCATCGTATGTCATACCTACTACGGTTGGAGCTTTGTTAGGCTGGCCATGCAGGGTGATGTAGGGAGTTACGAGAGTCTTGGTGGATTACTGGGGGGATGTTTTGTGTGCGTCGTTGTTCTAACAGCTGCTTGATCAAAGGAGCGTCGAGGTCCCATCATGAGATTATGAGGTCATCTGTGTATGAGAGAAACTCCACACTATGGTCCGTAGGAGGTGATGAGAAGACATGATGGAGAACAAGGAGGGCTGGAGGGAGAAATGCGCCCAAGGGGACTCCACTGTAGAACTTGAATATTTTTTCAAGTGATTTCCTTGTGAATGAGTCTAGCTGTGCGACCAGCTACGAAGTTGACTCACCGTTCATTTGTTATTCTTGTGGCGGGTGTTGTCAAGTATCCCTTACTGTGAGGATGTGTTGGAGGAAGGGAAGGTGTCGAAGGCTTTCGTGGGATCAATTACCTCGAAAACTGTGTGGGAGCGGGTTTGTGGTTGAGTGAAGCCATCCAGAGTGTGTTGTGTGTAATCAGAGCACGGTGTGGTGGTGGTGTGGTGGCGGGGTTCAAAGCAGTGTGTGTGGGTGAGAGGGATATATTTTATTTGCTTGTATTGTTGACAGATTTTTGAAGACTTTGAATAACGTTGAAAGTAATGCGAGTGATTACTGTGTATAAATCATTAACGTTAGAGTTACTGGAAGAGCATTTTACACTAGTGTTGCCTCGTCTATTAACCCTGTATATATATATACTGGAGGAAGTGAAGTGTTTTAGATATCTGGGAGTGGATCTGTCAGCGGATGGAACCATGGAAGCGGAAGTGGATCATAGGGTGGGGGAGGGGGCGAAAATTTTGGGAGCCTTGAAAAATGTGTGGAAGTCGAGAACATTATCTCGGAAAGCAAAAATGGGTATGTTTGAGGGAATAGTGGTTCCAACAATGCTGTATGGTTGCGAGGCGTGGGCTATGGATAGAGATGTGCGCAGGAGGATGGATGTGCTGGAAATGAGATGTTTGAGGACAATGTGTGGTGTGAGGTGGTTTGATCGAGTAAGTAACGTAAGGGTAAGAGAGATGTGTGGAAATAAAAAGAGCGTGGTCGAGAGAGCAGAAGAGGGTGTTTTGAAATGGTTTGGGCACATGGAGAGAATGAGTGAGGAGAGATTGACCAAGAGGATATATGTGTCGGAGGTGGAGGGAACGAGGAGAAGAGGGAGACCAAATTGGAGGTGGAAAGATGGAGTGAAAAAGATTTTGTGTGATCGGGGCCTGAACATGCAGGAGGGTGAAAGGAGGGCAAGAAATAGAGTGAATTGGAGTCATGTGGTATACAGGGGTTGACGTGCTGTCAGTGGATTGAAGCAAGGCATGTGAAGCGTCTGGGGTAAACCATGGAAAGCTGTGTAGGTATGTATATTTGCGTGTCTGGATGTGTGTATGTGCATGTGTATGGGGGGGGGGGGTTGGGCCATTTCTTTCGTCTGTTTCCTTGCGCTACCTCGCAAACGCGGGAGACAGCGACAAAGTATAAAAAAAAAAAAAAAAAAAAAAAAATATATATATATATATATATATATATATATGCACAATTGGCGCAGGAAAAGTCTCCATTTCAAGAAGGTTTCTATCAGAAAGTGGTATCGGGCGAATAACAGACAAACTTCACTTTCACTTTTATTCATTCGACGTTGACCGAAGGTTTGTGAAATAGTAACATCATTAATGAATAAATGCTAAAACAGTGATTCATTCGCAGATCTTAAGAGAAAATCATGCAGTTAATATCTTTGTATATTTCAAAATGAAATTATATGACATCAGATTATCGCTTAGAGGCGATCAGGAATGATTGGCTCAATCATAATCGGTCAAAATGAATATCAAAGATAAAAAATAAATGAAATAATATTCATGCTAACCAAGTTCATGCCATTTCTGTATCAAAAGTTTGAAATGAATAAATTCCATAATCACCGCCTCGATGGATGGCATTGTAAGGCGGGAGAAGACACGTCTAACGAGCAGTTGCTGACTTCTATGAAGGCTTTGCCAATTAGTGATGACTTCAGAGCAACAGACGTCTATCATATCGTCCTAACGGTGAAATACAACTTCTGCACCAGAGGGCATGACCCACGTGCAACATATTCTACACCTACGAGCAAGTGTTTACTGGCTTGTGTTGCTGTTTCATCATCATATTCTACACCTACGAGCAAGTGTGACGGGCTTGTGTTGCTGTTTCATCATCATATTCTACACCTACGAGCAAGTGTGACTAGTTTGCGTTGCTGTTTCATCATCATATTCTACACCTACGAGCAAGTGTGACTAGCTTGTGTTGCTGTTTCATCATCATATTCTACACCTACGAGCAAGTGTTACTGGCTTGTGTTGCTGTTTCATCATATTCTACACCTACGAGCAAGTGTTACTAGCTTGTGTTGCTGTTTCATCATCATATTCTACACCTACGAGCAAGTGTTACTGGCTTGTGTTGCTCTTTCATCATCATATCGGGCTTGCTCTCTCCTTCGTCTTAAAAACATGGGACCGGGATATAGCTCTCATACTACGCGTCTGGAAGCATTTCCCCGCAAAGATTTGGGGGGGAATGCCAGAAAATGTTTAGTCAGCGAAAAAAAAATTGGGGTTAAGTGTTAGTTTACACACCATCGTCTTACCAGCGCGTCCGGCCCACTGGCCACTAACTGTGTACTCGCTCACATCCCGCCCACACACCAGCTATTTTTTCCTTTTTAATGATAGCTGAGATGGCACGGGCAACTGAGGCCCTTACCAAGGCCATCCAATTAACGCTAATATATATATATATATATATATATATATATATATATATATATATATATATATATTATTTATTTACAACACTTAGTCGCTGTCTCCCGCGTAGCGAGGTAGGGCAAAGAAACAGACGAAAGAATGGCCCAACCTACCCACATACACATGTATATACATAAACGCCAACATACGTACATATACATACCTACACATTTCAACGTATTCATAAATATATACACATGTACATATTCAAACTTCATGCCTTCATCCATTCCCGTCGCCATCCCGCCACACATGAAATGACAACCCCCTCCCCTGGGCGCGCGCGTGAGGTAGTGATAAGAAAAGACGACAAAGGCCACATTCATTTACATTCAGTTTGTAGCTGTTATGTTTAATGCACCGAAAACCACAGCTCCCTTTCCACATCCAGGCCCCACAAACATTTCCATGGTTTACCCCAGACGCTTCACATGCCCTGGCTCAATTCACTGACAGCACGTCCACCCCGGTGTACCACATCGTTCCAGTTCACTATATTCCTTGCACGCCTTTCATCCTCCAGTATGTTCAGGCCCCGAGCGCTCAAAATCTTGTTCACTCCATCTTTCCACCTCCAATTTGGTCTCCCAATTCTCGTTCCCTCCACCTCTGAAACATATATCCTCTTTGCCAATCTTTCCTCACTCATTCTCTCCATGTGACCAAACCATTTAAATTCACCCTCGTCTGCTCTCTCAACCACACTCTTTTCATTACCACACATCTCTCTTACCCTTTCATTAACTACTTGATCAAACCACCTCACACCACGTATTGTCCTCAAACATTTCGTTTTCAACACATCCACCCTCTTCCGCACAACCCTATCTATAGCCCATGCCTCGCAACTATATAACATTGTTGGAACCACTATTCCTTCAAACATGCCCATTTTTGCTCTCCGAGATAACGTTCTCGCCTTCCACACATTCTTCAACGCTCCCAGAACTTTCGCCCCCTCCCACACCTTGCGACATACTTCCGTCTCCATAGTTCCATACGCTGCTAAATCCACTCCCAGATATCAAAAACACTTCACTTCCTCCAGTTTTTTTCCATTCAAACTTACCTCGCAACTGACTTGTCACTCAACCCTACTGAACCTAATAACCTTGCTCCTATTCACATTTACTCTCACTTTTCTTCTTTCACACACTTTACCAAACTCAATCACCAACCTCTGCAGTTTCTCACCCGAATCAGCCACCAGCGCTGTATCATCAGCGAACAACAACCGACACACTTCCCAAGCCCTCTCATCCACAACAGACTGCATACTCGCTCCTCTCTACAAAACTCTTGCATTCACCTCCCTAACTACCCCATCCATAAGCAAATTTAACAACCATGGAAACATCACGCACCCCTGCCGTAAACCAATCTTCACTGGGAGCCAATCACTTTCCTCTCCCTACTCGTACACATACCTTACATCCTTGATATAACTTTTCACTGCTTCTAGCAACTTACCTCCAACATAATATACTCTTGAAACCTTCCACAAAGCATCTCTATCAAATCTATCATATGATTTCTCCAGATCCATAAATGCTACATACAAATCCATCCTTTTTTCGAAGTATTTCTCACATACATTCTTTAAAGCAAACACCTGATCCACACATCCTCTACCACATCTAAAATCACACTGCTCTTCCCCAATCTGATGCTCTGTACATGCCTTCACCCTCTTACTCAATACTCTCCCACATAATTTCCCAGGAATACTCAACAACCTTATACCTCTGTAATTTGAAGACTCACCTTTATCACCTTTGCCTTTGTACAATAGCAATATGCATGCATTCCGCCAATCCGCAAGCACTTCACCATGAACCATACATTGAATGAATATCCTTACAAACCAGTCAACAACACAGTCACCCCCTTTTTTTCAGTAAATTCCACTGCAATACCATCCAATCCCGCCGCCTTGCCGGCTTTCATCCCCCGCAGTGCTTTCGCTATCTCTTCTCTGTTCACCAAACCATTCTCCCTGACCCTCTCCTTTCGCACACCATCGTAGCCTGAGCCAGGTATCCATTTTATCGACCAACTCATAAGGGGTCGATGAACAGCTAGGTTGAGTGTGAACCGACTGCCACAACCAGGTTTCGAACCTATGCGCTCGACCCTGGGCGTCACGGTCAGGAACGCGAACCGATACACCAAAGAGGACCAAAATTGCCAGAAAACGCTGTATGGAAGGCTCATACTGAAAACTGTGACATCACGGCCTTTGGCAAACTGTGCCATGTCTACCGTTATGTGTGTACATACAGACATCCCAGTGTAAACCAAGTACGCACTTGTCGACGAACCCCGAGGAAGGGACGATGAACGCCGGAGTTGGCTGAGGACCGACCGCCACCTCAAGGATTCGAACCTACGCGGGTTCGATCCCGGGCTGGCGCGTGCTGAATCATAGTCAGTAACGCTAACCACCGCACCACGAAGGCCCGTGATATGTGGAAGTGTACATATCTCCCTTTCTCATCAACATTCTGCCGATCCTTTCCTACAATACATCAGTAAGTAACTATTTTCTACATCCTCCTCCTGACCGATTAAAAAAATGTATATGTTTAGTATTGAAAATCAGAACAGAAAGTTTACGAAAAAAAAATAATTTCATAGCTTGAAGTACATTCTGAAGCCTGAAATAACTTACGACATGATACTATGCATCACGGAGCCCGGAAATAGCCAACTGGAACAGAATAAATCTCATTCCAAAGCCTGAACTGAATTGGAACAGAATACATTTCGTTATGAAGCCTGAAATAAACTGGAACAGCATCTTCGATAATTAAAGTGTCATTCACATCGAACGAAAAAAAAAAAACTATCTCATTTTGGTATATATTAATTCAACATCCAGCAGGTAATTAAAAAGTGGTGGAATAATTTATATCACTAAAAAAAAAATGTTTCCTTTCTTTCTCGAAACGCAAACGTATTCCTCTCTTTAAACAGAAACCCTGTCCTTCTCTTTTCAGGAAAAAAAGGTTTCTATATTCAAAGCAACAGAAAACGTGTTCCTCTAGTTTTATCAGCAAACAAAGTCGTCCTCTTAAAAGTAGAACATGTCCCTCTCTCTTCAGCATCAGAGAAAGCCTTCCTCACAGTAACAAAAGACGCCTCGCTCCGTCACCTGTCCCCACAGACTGTTTGCTACAAGAGATGAGGGAGATAACACCACACATGTCATACCTGCAGCAGATGCCTCCCTTACACGTACCACCGTACGCCAAGCACCAGCCAGGATGACGCACACACGATCTCAGACCACACAGGTTATCATTACGTTGTACCTCTGCTCGCAGTACACACTCAAGCCTTTCGTCTTTTTTTTATAACGAATAAATAAGTACATAAATACATACGCGTACACATACAGAATCATACATCACTTCTGGTACCAGGTGGCTACACTGCCGGCAGTGGTGGACACAACTCTCTCTCTCTCTCTCTCTCTCTCTCTCTCTCTCTCTCTCTCTCTCTCTCTCTCTCTCTCTCTCTCTCTGACCCCCGAAATGTAGGCACTGTCCTCAGGGTGGAGGCTGGATGTATACGTTACGACGGACGGGCGTATCTTGAATGGGCACGCCAGTGGATGGTTGGGTGGGCGTGAGGGTGGGTGGGAGAGTGGGTGTGAGGGTGGGTGTGATGGTTGGTGGAAGAGTAGGCGTAGTGGTGGGTGGGGGAGTGGGCGTGAGAGTGGGTGTGTGTGAGACCGCCTGCAAGTGAGGGCGCCCGGCTGGCTGGCTGGGTGTGAAGAAAGAAAGAAAACCCTGGTCGTGTCGGAGGTGGAGACAGCGTTGTGGCATTACAGTCCATCCCCTCCCCTCACCCACCCCTCACTTCCTCCCCTCCCCCACCCCTCACTTCCTCCCCTCCCCCGCCCCACCCCTCAACAATGTCCTCAATCCCCTCAGGCTCCCAGGGAAGACGTAATACTAACAACCACAGTCCCGGACCAGGACCTGATCCTCTTGGTTTTTTTCTTTCATTTCTTTTTTTTTTTTTTTTTGAACAACCGATTGTCGTTGAGGGGGGTCGGCGGCCATCTTCTTCCCCCCCACCACGGTTCTCTGAGACTCTAGCACATTTATCTTTATTTCGCAGGATCGTGGAGTCTCATTCCCTGCCCCCTATTGCTCTAGTTCGGAAGGGGAGACCTAATGGCCACGGGTCACAATTCAGAATTTCAATAGGTGAAGCCTGAGCTGAGGGGACTTGAGGAGGCCGAGTAGCCGTGAGTGGAGGGGTAAACAGTAGTGGAGGAAAGTAAGCCCCTTGTGTATAATGATCCCCCTCCAGCTGCCCTTGACCTGCCAGCTCCAACCCCTCCTCTCCCTCCCACACCATCTATCCCTTCTTCTCCGTCTAATTTCCCACCCTCTCCCTTTCTCTCTTCCTCACCTCAGGCGTTCACAACTTGGCCTCTCTCTCTCTCTCTCTCTCTCTCTCTCTCTCTCTCTCTCTCTCTCTCTCTCTCTCTCTCTCTCTCTCCTTCACTCTTTTATCTCCCTCTCTTACTTTCTTGACTTGTGGTATGTACTGAAATACGAATTGTAACATCTTATGCAATACCAACCCACTAGGGTCAGACTAAGACCCTCTGTGACCCCTGTAATCCTTTTGCTCAACCGTTCACAGCGTAGGGTGCACAATAACCTTGCCTGGGACACAGGCACAAATCAATCTTACTCTCCCTCCTCTGTCCTCCCTCCATTTCTTTGGTAGGTAGTAGAAAGCCACTAATCCGGGAGGTTCGACCAGGACCAGCCCGCCTGAGCAGCAAGGGGGTTAGCGATGGCTGTTCAGTGAGCCAGTACTTTAATGGCTGTCAATTTTCACTCCTTTGATCCAGGTAGCTTGTCTTTTCTCTCTGCGTCACCCACACATGCGCAAGGGCTGCTGGCGTTCGGTCAACATACACACAATCTCTCCATCTGACGGGTAACACGTAACTCACACTTTCTCTTCATAACTCTATAGACTTTCCTACTGTGGGGCAATGAGCGATACGCCTTTTCGCAGATGTTGTCATTATAAGTACATTTAAGTAATGTGTTCGCTCCGACTATGAGCAAGATTTCGTCGTGTGTACGTAGGTCGGTGTGTACGCTCACTCACTCTCCTTCTCCTTATCTTTCTCACTTTACTAATCGTCTTCACCTCACCGTCTCCTCACGTTTCTTTCATCTCCCCTACTTCTCCATTCTTCTGGATTTCACTTCCTTCATCTCTTGCTTCAATTCCCTCAAACCCCTGACTCCCTTTGCTTCACCCTCCCTCACACTATTGGCTTCCTTGCTTCATCTCCCTCATACCCTTGCCTCACCCTTCACGCTGGCACACTGCTTGTCTCCTTTACATCTTATATGAACCTCACATGGAGTGATCATATTCAAGTATGAACACTGTAAATACAACAGGAAAATATACATCTTTCGTACCTGCAAAAATGGATATGTTTGCCCATTAGGCTACGGTACTTAAGAGATCACTTCTTCCATTCCGAGTTGAACGAAACTAACAGCATTGGAGCAGCTATGACCCCTAAAGATGATATCTGAATCTAATAAGACCCCTAAAGAAGGGATCAGAATCCAGCCACTGTCTCCCCTCCCAACATTCTAACTCTAAACATTTCACACAAGAAATACATCGAGCGAACATCGAATGGAAGTAAACAAATATTACCTTCAACTGCCGGACTAGACTGGCTACCCGGATGTTACTGCGTTATTATACTTCACCTCTGAGAGACAACCTCAAACACACACACACACACACACACACACACACACACACACACACACACACACACGAACAAAAGCAACACCAACAGCAGTTACTGCTCTACCAACTCACAACCCCAGCAACCCAAGAAGCTAATTATTCTTCCTCCTCACAAACCCAACGACCCGCAAGCCCAGTAGCTAACCATTCTACCAACTCATAACCCCAGTGCCTAACCACTCTCCCAACTCACAACCCTCATGGTTAACCACTCTACCAACACACAACCCTAGTGACTAACCACTCTATCAACTCTACAACCTAAGTGGCAAACCACTCCACCAACACACAGCCCCAGTGGCAAACCACTCTACCAACTCACAACCACAGAGGCTAACCACTCTACCAACTCACAACCCCAGCGATCCACAACCGTAACACAAGACCACCAACCACGGTCAGTCACTCCAAACACCCACAAGTTAAGACGGTCAAAGAAAATCGAAACGAACAAACAAATGGAATGGTTCAACGAATGGAACGAGTGTTTGATGCCTTCTTCGTTGAACCTCTGCGTCTATCCTCCTCTCCCTCACAAAGCTAACCGGCCCGGGGGTAGGTGGGGGGTTAAAGAGACACTGGAGTTACCCTGGACTGCGGAAAAGACGGCTGGCTGGAACAGAAGGAACGGGGGTGAGGGACCTTGCCACACTGTGCCACGGACCTGGCACTAGACCCCTTCACCATGACGGGTGTCATCCGTGGGCAACACCTGACCACCTCTGAACACGGGCAGCACGACCCTTGATCACAACGGCACGACCCTTGATCACGACGGCACGACCCTTGAGCGCGGCAGCACGACCACTGAAGACAACGGCACGACCCTTGAGCACGAAGAAACGACCGCTGAATACAACGGCACGACCCTTGAGCACGAAGAAACGACCGCTGAATACAACGGCACGACCCTTGAGGACGACGGCAGATCCCTGAGCGCGGCCGAACGACCTCAGAACACGACGGCATGACCCTTAAGCACGACGGTACGACCTTTGAGTGCCTGGTCTCTCTATATGTCCACAAAGGATCATATAAAAGGCAGGGCCAACATAATGCTCAAAAGTCGTACAGCATGGTCGTGCTCAAGGGTCGTACCGTCGTGCTCTCGAGGCCAAGACCTCGCACGGTAAAATACGATTTCCTTATCAACATCAATGGCTGGCCCTTACAACGCCAGCTGTACACACACACACACACATACACACACACACCTCACACACACACACCTCACACACACACACACACACACACACACACACACACACACACATACACACACACACAGCAGCTTTGTTGGATGGGTTATACTCCATGTTCTGTCACCCTATGATACACAACAGCTTTGTTAGATGGGTTATGTTGCATGGTGTGTCACCCTGTAATACACAACAGCTTTGTTAGATGGGTTATGTTGCATGGTGTGTCACCCTGTAATACACAACAGCTTTGTTAGATGGGTTATGTTGCATGGTGTGTCACCCTGTAATACACAACAGCTTTGTTAGATGGGTTATGTTGCATGGCGTGTCACCCTGTAATACACAACAGCTTTGTTAGATGGGTTATGTTGCATGGCGTATCACCCCGTAATACACAACTTTGTTAGATGGGTTATGTTGTATGTTGTCACCCAGTGACACAGACAGGGTTGCGTTACATAGGCTAGACGGGTTGTATCGTCTGCTGTGTTACCCTGTGACACACAGCTGCGCTGGATGGCTTAACTGCCTGTTGTGTTACCGCGTGACACTCACATCCTTCGTCAGACAAGCTTCATCACAACCCCCAAGGCATGCCACACTGATACACAGCATCAAGTTCCACAACACCATCTCTCCCTCAGCTGACCCCCACAGAACTGTGGGAAGTGGCTGCACCCAGCCATCTCCGCTGTGCCACACGGAGGAGTGAACACCACCACAACCCATCTGTCCGTCCAGGGGTAGGACAGCCTCAGCTAAGCCTCTCGCCCAGCGGCAGGTGGTCGAGATGTCACTCGCTGGCCCCCCTCAATGAACGTCTCGTCATCATAAAAACTCAAGAGGAGAATTCCTGGTCTGTGTCGGTAGGTCCTCATCCTCCCTCCCGTTCGTTTCCTCTTGGGCGGAGAGTAATGAACTACGGTACATCTGGGATTGCTGTAGGACCAGGAACATCCCGTCCCAGGTGTGGGATGCTGTATACTACAATGAGGGAGCAGGAGACGCCAGTGTGTGGAGGGAGGCCACCAAAAAAAACTGTCATGCCACGTGATGGATCATGTCACACTTGCACCTGTGTGGCTGCCGTCATCTCCCGCGGAGCCTCACTCACACACACACACTCCTCCGTCCTCCCACTCTGGGGGCCTCCCTCCACTGACTCCGGCCCCTCGCCAACTGTTTAATACGCACTCCCTCACTGAAGAGCCAGCCGTGCTATGCATGTCATTAGTGACTTAATTAACAATTAAGCTTTGTGACATCCAACATCCATCACACAGGCCAAATACCTTTCATCGCTAAACAAACAACTTTGTCATATTTACATTCTAGGTCAACATTCATACATGAGATGAATAACTAATCTAATATATATTTTTTTTTTTTTTTTTTTTTTTTTTTTTTTTTATACTTTGTCGCTGTCTCCCGCGTTTGCGAGGTAGCGCAAGGAAACAGACGAAAGAAATGGCCCAACCCCCCCCCCCATACACATGTACATACACACGTCCACACACGCAAATATACATACCTACACAGCTTTCCATGGTTTACCCCAGACGCTTCACATGCCCTGATTCAATCCACTGACAGCACGTCAACCCCTGTATACCACATCGCTCCAATTCACTCTATTCCTTGCCCTCCTTTCACCCTCCTGCATGTTCAGGCCCCGATCACACAAAATCTTTTTCACTCCATCTTTCCACCTCCAATTTGGTCTCCCTCTTCTCCTCGTTCCCTCCACCTCCGACACATATATCCTCTTGGTCAATCTTTCCTCACTCATTCTCTCCATGGGCCCAAACCATTTCAAAACACCCTCTTCTGCTCTCTCAACCACGCTCTTTTTATTTCCACACATCTCTCTTACCCTTACGTTACTTACTCGATCAAACCACCTCACACCACACATTGTCCTCAAACATCTCATTTCCAGCACATCCATCCTCCTGCGCACAACTCTATCCATAGCCCACGCCTCGCAACCATACAACATTGTTGGAACCACTATTCCTTCAAACATACCCATTTTTGCTTTCCCAGATAATGTTCTCGACTTCCACACATTTTTCAAGGCCCCCAGAATTTTCGCCCCCTCCCCCACCCTATGATCCACTTCCGCTTCCATGGTTCCATCGGCTGCCAGATCCACTCCCAGATATCTAAAACACTTCACTTCCTCCAGTTTTTCTCCATTCAAACTCACCTCCCAATTGAATTGACCCTCAACCCTACTGTACCTAATAACCTTGCTCTTATTCACATTTACTCTTAACTTTCTTCTTCCACACACTTTACCAAACTCAGTCACCAGCTTCTGCAGTTTCTCACATGAATCAGCCACCAGCGCTGTATCATCAGCGAACAACAACTGACTCACTTCCCAAGCTCTCTCATCCCCAACAGACTTCATACTTGCCCCTCTTTCCAGGACTCTTGCATTTACCTCCCTAACAACCCCATCCATAAACAAATTAAACAACCATGGAGACATCACACACCCCTGCCGCAAACCTACATTCACTGAGAACCAATCACTTTCCTCTCTTCCTACACGTACACATGCCTTACATCCTCGATAAAAACTTTTCACTGCTTCTAACAACTTGCCTCCCACACCATATATTCTTAATACCTTCCACAGAGCATCTCTATCAACTCTATCATATGCCTTCTCCAGATCCATAAATGCTACATACAAATCCATTTGCTTTTCTAAGTATTTCTCACATACATTCTTCAAAGCAAACACCTGATCCACACATCCTCTACCACTTATATATATATATATATATATATATATATATATATATATATATATATATATATATATATATATATACTGACAGTACGTCGACCCCCTATACCACATCGTTCCAATTCACTCTATTCCTTGCATGCCTCTCACCCTCCTGTATGTTCAGGCCCCGATCGCTCAAAATCTTTTTCACTCCATCCTACCACCTCCAATTTGGTCCCCCGCTTCTCCTTGTTCCCTCTACCTCTGACATATATATCTTCTTTGTCAATCTTTCCCCACTCATTCTCTTCATATGCCCAAACCATTTCAACACACCTTCTTCTGTTCTCTCTACCACACTTTCTATTTCAAACTATCTCTCTTACCCTTTCATTATTTACTTGATCAAACCACCTCACACCACACATTGTCCTCAAACAATTTCATTACGAACATATCCACCCTCTTCCGCACAACCCTATCTATAGCCCATGCCTCGCAACCACACAACATTGTTGGAATCACTATTCCCTCAAACATACCCATTTTTGATCTCCGAGATAACATTCTCTCCTTCCACACATAATTCATCGCTCCCAGAACCTTCGCCTCCTCCCCCACTCTGTGACTCGCTTCCGCTTCCATGGTTCCATTCGCTGCTAGATCCACCATATACATGTGTATGGGGGGGGGGGGGGGCCATTTCTTTCGTCTGTTTCCTTGCGCTACCTCGCAAACGCGGGAGACAGCGACAAAGTATAATAAAAAATATAAAATATATGTGTGTGTGTGTATGTGTGTGTGTGGTTAGATCGAGTAAGTAATGAACGGGTAAGAGAGATGTGTGGTAATAAAAAGTGTGGTTGAGAGCAGTGTGTGTTGAAATGGAGAGAATGAGTGAGGAAAGATTGACAACGAGGATATATGTGTCAGAGATGGAGGGAACGAGAAGTGGGAGACCAAATTGGAGGTGGAAGGATAGAGTGAAAAAGAGTTGAGGGATCGGGGCCTGAACATACAGGAGGATGAAAGGCGTGCAAGGAATAGAAAGAATTGGAACGATGTGGTATACCGGGGCGGACGTGCTGTCAATGGATTGAACCAGGGCATGTGAAGTGTCTGGGGTAAACCATGCAAAAATCTGTGGGGCCTGGATGTGGAAAGGGAGCTGTGGTTTCGGTACATTACATATGACAGCTACAGACTGAGTGTGAGCAACTGTGGCTTCTTTGTCTGTTCCTGGTGGTGCCTCGCTGGAGGGTGGGGGGAAGAATGCTATTCCTTGTGTGGCGGGATGGCGACGAGAATGGATAAGGACAGCAAGTATGGATATATACATGTACAAATGGCGTCCAAGCTACGTCTCTTCGTTGTATATCAACTGACTATATTTCTCTCTTGTGACTCCCCTGATGATGTGATTATCACACGAAAGTGCACTTGGGAACTTGTGTTTCATTTTCCCCGTGGACTCATAGGAATATCTTGATCACGCGCAAAATTGTGATCCTTTCCAACAAGTGGACAAACACGAGTCACAGTCTCCAGCGCACGCTCTGGACATTACCCATTACTACAAACACCGTTTCAATATATCCTAAGACCCTTCGTGCCCACCATGCAACTACCATGAAAAAAGACGCCGAGTACTTACTACTCAAGCGCCCTGCACTTTCTTCACATAGACATACAAACATCACAACACTTTATGGTCTGTAGTCCCGACCGGTGGATGTGGCTAGCTTCCCGAGCGCTGCAGGAGCTCCACAACGACAGAAGCGATTCCTGGAGCCTTAGAGGGAATATCCTCACTTGGCCTTCTTCTCTGTTCCTTCCTTTGGAAAAACAAAAACGGGAGGGGAGGATTTCCAGCTCCCCACTCCACACACACACACACACACATATATATATATATATATATATATATATATATATTGGAAAGGGTCACAGTTTTGCGCGTGATCAAGATATTCCTATGAGTCCACGGGGAAAATGACACACGGTAAGTTCCCAAGTGCACTTTCGTGCAATAATCACATCATCAGGGGAGATACAAGAAATATAAGTCAGTCGATATACATCGAAGAGACGAAGCTAGGACGCCATTTGGCAAACATATGATTGTCCAAAATATACAACGAGCGTTCATAAACTTGTTACAAATCTTATCAAAAATAAAGTTATCTAATTTGTACAGACCGTCACTATCATTAAGATTATAATTCTTTGTGTATTCAATAATACATGATTCAATGATATTTCTCGTGGTAATAGAGTTAGAGTTAATAACTGAGATGGCGTTACTCCAGTCAATACAATGATCATAGTTTTTAACGTGATTAAACAAGGCATTTGATTCTTGTCCCGTTCTTATACTATATTTAAGTCTAACAGAAAGATCCTTACCAGTCTGACCAACATAATATTTATCACAGTTTCCACAAGACACTTAACAGATGCATCCAAGAGAATTTTCTGGTGAATTCCTGATTAAGATATTCTTTATAGTATTATTGTTGCTAAAGGCAACATTTACATTAAAGGATTTAAGCAACATGGGAAGCAAAGTGAAATTATTATTAAAAGGGAGAACTAAAAGATTCTTGGTGTCAATGGGAGGTTTGGGCTCAACTCTATAAAATGATTTCTTTGCTAACTTCAGGGATTTATCAATGAAAGATCTAGGGTACTTTAACTTAGATCCAATAGAGTATATCTTCTCAAATTCATCATCAATAAACTCTGGACTGCAAATACGTAATGCCCTAGGGTGTGATTTTCCTTCCTTGGATGGTGAAGAGGAAATACCACAAGTTGAGGGTTCTTCTACTGACAAAGTTTCTGTAAATTGAGGATCCTTATCAAGAAGGCCTTGTGCTGCTTCTCCTGCCTTCTGCTGTGTTCTCAATCTCTTCACTGCATTGACAGCAAGATTTAAGTACACCATTCGGGAGGAGGCGCGTTTGACACACACACACACACACACACATATATATATATATATATATATATATATATATATATATATATATATATATATATATATATATATATAGATATATAGATATATATATAGATAGATAGATATACGGCTTAAGCAAAGACCGATATATCTCCACAGCATAGCACAATCTTCTAAGTGGATCTCTCGGTTTCCCAACATAGTTTTCATCTCACTTCATGTTCGTGGTAAGGTACATGGAGACCTAACAGGTAAATATACACCAGAAAATGAATTAACTTTGGTTTTTTTTTTGAAACAACAGAGATTTGACCTGAGTCCCGGCAGCCGGCAAGACGTCCACCCACTTGGTGTATTATTATACCCGTCATTCTGTTACCTTCACCGTCATCCCAGGTGATACCAACTCATGTCACCGGATGTGATGCCTAGATAACTCAACACCACCACCTCCAACATGAGGAGATTCTACAAACGGAGAGAAGAAAAAGTTTTGTGAGAGAGAGTGTGAGGTGGAAACAGCAGAGCAAGCCGTCCCGCGCAGAGCCGGGCAAGGGGAGGGAGAAGCGGGCGGGCGTTCGATGACGCCCGCCCGGAGCTGCTCGTTTGACCTTTCTCGCCCGGGTAAAGAGCGAGCTATCCTCCGTCGGGTGCGCGCCGTTGGGCACCACGGCTCCTATACGACCATAGGATCCTTCTCCTGCAGGAAAAAAATTTCTTTTGTAAGTGCCTGACGGTCACAGGGACCCGGGGCCGTTCATGAATAAATAAAAGGTAATCTGATGCGCTAGGGCGCCGTATTTAGCCTCGCTAACTGAGCCCTTACCATGCGGCTTTATGTGGCGCGTCCCGACTCCCCTCCAGAGTGCTTCGCTAAGCACTTCTCCGCCTAACAAATTATGAATGGATAGCTAAATTGAGCGCGGCGAAATATAAATGATGGCTCTTAAAGTTGACCGTCCTGACCGAGAGAACTCATTCGGAAGAACGCATCGTCCCGTGTGCTCCATGACGGCATATGGGCGAGAGGGAGGAGGCCTCACGAGCGCCATCTCTTGCACACTACCTTCGTCCCTCCTGCCCACAGACCATCTGTGGACAACACAGTCACCGCGGGCCCGGTTACCGGCCCTTTCGTACACTGTGACCTCCCCTGCGCCGCCGTTCACAGGATGGGGACCCGTCCACGATAAAGCTCGCCTCATTTCCTGCAGAGAAACTAAAGATACCAACTCAGGTCAACCTGCCTGGCCATCTATACCCAAGGGTCGTACCGTCCTACTCGAGAGGTGAACACACATCATCGTTCGTTGTGATATACAATGCCAAGCGCGACTCCAGTCTACGGCGGCAACATCTGGAATCAAGTTCCCGACTTTCCATAACTTAACTGGAATTGATTTACGACGCGTACCTGTGGCCGACACTTCCTGCTTCAGCCCCGAGTTCGTCGCCATCAATTATTGGTGACTTGTCATGTAAAATGAATAGCCTCTTCAGCACGACCATCCGTCGCGCCAGTACGACCCTTAGTGACGTACGTGACGACCCTTGATCACGACAGTACGACCCTTTGGTCATGACGTTACGACTCTTAGTCACGACGGTACGACCTCTGGTCCTAACGGTGGGGCTCTTAGTCATGACACCGTCACTGTTACGTTACGATCCTTAAAATCGACGGTACGTCACTTGGGTGCGATGGCGCAACCCTCGGGCACAACAGCACGAGTCCTGGATACGACGGCGTGACCCTCAGAGGTCATGTCCAGGGCCAGATCACACCAAGGGTCGTGCTGTCGTGCTCAAGGGTAGCGCCACAGTCATCACTGGGTGAGAGTAACGTCTGGACTCACGTTCATCCGAAAGGCAAAGACGATAAGTAAACCAGTCCTCAAGGTTTAATAAGTAAACCATCCCCTAAGATTTAGCAAGTAAACCAGTTCAAGGTTTTATACCGTGTTCTGATCCTTCTGCCCGCTTCAGAGATGTCCTGATCTATGTGGCCGCTTCAGAGATGTCCTAATCCATCTGCCAGCTTCAGTGATGTCCTGATCCATCTGCCCACTTCAGAGATGTCCTGATCCATCTGCCTGCTTCAGAGACGTCCTGATCCATCGCCCCGCTTCAGAGATGTCCTGAATCATCTGGCCGCTACAGAGATTCTACTGACGACTCCGCCAACTCTAGAGTGTAGTGCAGCAATACACTGACACACACTGTACCATCGACCTTGAACTCAGTCTCAACACAAAGGTGGACCTCCACGAGGGACTGTTCTTGTATGGTTCAGTGTACAGACTGCCAAGCCCAGGCGATGTGACATTTCCCACCACGTATTCACGCGGGCAACAGGAAAATATAGACGGTCTAAGGTCTGTGAGTCATGAGTCCAACAGGACCAGCCTTGAGACTGGGGTTCGGTCCTCTGATCCCTTCTGGACCAGCCTTGAAACTGGGGTTCAGCCCTCTGATCCCTTCTGGACCAGCCTAGAGACTGGGGTTCAGTCCTCTGATCCCTTCTGGACCAGCCTTGAGACTGGAGTTCGGTCCTCTGATCCCTTCTGGAGCAGCCTTGAGACTGGGGTTCAACCCTCTGATCCCTTATGAACCAGCCTTGAGACTGGGGTTCGGTCCTCTGATCCCTTCTGGACCAGCCTTGAGACTGGGGTTCGGTCCTCTGATCCCTTCTGGAGCAGCCTTGAGACTGGGGTTCAACCCTCTGATCCCTTCTGGACCAGCCTTGAGACTGGGGTTCAGCCCTCTGATCCCTTCTGGGCCAAAATTGAGACTGGGGTTCGGTCCTCTGATCCCTTCTGGACCAGCCTTGAGACTGGGGTTCAGCCCTCTGATCCCCTCTGGACCAGCCTTGAGACTGGGGTTCAGTCCTCTGATCCCTTCTGGACCAGCCTTGAGACTGGGGTTCAGCCCCCTGATCCCTTCTGGACCAGCCTCGAGACTGGGGTTCGGTCCTCTGATCCCTTCTGGACCAGCCTTGAGACTGGGGTTCAGCCCTCTGATCCCTTCTGGACCAGCCATGAGACTGGGGTTCAGCCCTCTGATCCCTTCTGGACCAGCCTTGAGACTGGGGTTCAGTCCTCTGATCCCTTCTGGACCAGCCTTGAGACTGGGGTTCAGTCCTCTGATCCCTTCTGGACCAGCCTTGAGACCGGGGTTCGGCCCTCTGATCCCTTCTGGACCAGCCATGAGACTGGGGTTCAGCCCTCTGATCCCTTCTGGACCAGCCTTGAGACTGGGGTTCAGCCCTCTGATCCCTTCTGGACCAGCCTTGAGACTGGAGTCCGGTCCTCTGATCCCTTCTGCCAGCCAGAAGCACCTCCATCATACAGCATCACCGCCCCAGGATCTTCAGCCAACTCAATCGTCAAACACGTAATTCCGTAACAATGAAAATTCCTTTCGTATGGATACCAGAGATCTCTCTCCTAAGAAAACAATTCACTGATATTCTATTCCCCCCAAATGAGCCATAAGGTAGTGGATATCAAAAGCCCGTTAAGGAGTTTGATCCAACAGAGTTTTTATCAGCTACTAACTATGTAAAGGCTTCCCACAAACAGGACTGACTTTACAACTGGCAGAAAAAAAAAAAATTATAGTCGGATGTTACACATCAGGTCACGTGGTAACAATGCAGCCGTAACGAGTACAATCGCACCTGAATTTGACTTACTTGATGGTTATTTCCGGGACAATGCGGCAACCTGGGGCGAATCACACTCAAACTCGACCATGACAAAAGGTCACACAGTTGCCCCCACATCAACGAGTCTCACAACAACAATGTGATGTGCTGGACTGCGACGAAATATTTACACGCGTTTATCCTCAATGATAATCTCTTACGACGCCACCAATGTACACAGGAGGAATCACATAGTCTCCTGAAGACTGTATTATACCACCAAGGAAGGAGCCATGACACCTATGGTTAACATGCTACCCTACCTTACTTCGCTCTGGTTTCGAAGTTCGCTACCACAACAGCTCGGCTTGAGGACCAAGCTGCTGTGCCACTCACTATCTACACGAAGACTGAAAATTGTAATGTAATATGCCGACTCTCGTGTCGCCCATTTACGTAGATCATATCCAGCAGGCGATCGCATCCCTGAGAAGGGCTGTATCTAGTGAAGATGACTTTTGTGAACACATAGGGTGGGTGGAGGGGGTGATCGAGGAGGTGAAGGAAGTCGTACCTTCCTTATGATTTCAACATCAAGGTTGCATGGCTCGTGATGGCATGTCAGCTCCCGTAATGCCTCACGAGTGGCTGGCTGGCCGTGAAATCATGACGGTCTGACATGCATTCTCGAACAGGGCAGTCGGCCCACAGCCAACCCAGCCGTTCATCCTTCATAAAGGGGTTAGTTGAAAAGAGGTACCTGGCGCAAAATGGTGTGTGTGTGTGTGTTTGTGTGTGTGTGTGTGTGTATGCGCGCGCAATTACCTATTTGCGCTTTAAAGGCTGGGAGCCTTACGCTCATGAGGTCACGCCTGGCATCCCTATCTTGAAAACGTCACACGGATCTATGTGTTACTAGAGTAGTAGCATTTACCTCCTCTCATCTCATCTTGTACCTCGAGTCCACAACTCTGTTGCTAAAGAAATGCTTCCTCACGTCCCTCCTGACACTTCCTCACGTCCCTCCAGACACTTCCTCACGTCCCTCCAGACACTTCCTCACGTCCCTCCAGACACTTCATCTCGTTCCTCCAGACACTTCCATCTCATCCCTCCAGACCCCTCCTCACGTCCATCCACACACTTCCTCACGTCCCACCAGACACATCCATCTTGTCCCTCCAGACACTTCCTCACGTCCCACCAGACACATCCATCTCGTCCCTCCAGACACTTCCTCACGTCCCACCAGACACTTCCATCTCATCCCTCCTGACACCTCCCTTGCCCAGCTTCCATATATGTTCTGGACTGGCCTCTAGCAGTACTGAGCTATTCTCTGCTTGCGTTTTCGTGGCCTCTTGCTTGCAGCTATCACGTCTCCATACTTTTCTTTTCTCCAGTGGGGACATATTGAAAGCTTCCCTTCTCTCTTCCTAACTCATTCCATTCAGTTCCGTTGGGCCTTTCCTGGTTTTCTGCGTGGCTTTTCAAGTGAGACCAGACTCTTGCAACATTTTCCAGCTCAGGTCAAATGTATTTCATGTGTACCGTTCTAAACATCTTCCAGTCCAAGAGAGCGAAGGCAATTTTGACACAGACAAAAATATAGTCTGTTACCATCACGATCCTCAACACATGCTATTCTGGTGCCAAGTTAGGCGTGACGTCAACTTTTAAATCCCTCTGACAGAACGATTTTTGCTCTCTCTATATATGTACCTCCCATACTGAACGCACCGCCTCGTGTGTTTAACCATTTTCCAACACCATGACTTCACGTTTTCATGATCCATTTCTGCGACCGATGCTGCACCTCTTCTATTGGTGCCCGTGCAATACGTCGCAGTCTCTGTAGCTTCGCACTCCCTCCATATCTTGGTATGATCAGCAGACACGTCCGGGTAAGAACCTCCCATCACTGGTAGCAGATCCTTTCTGTAAACCAGGGAAGGCAGTGGTTCCAGCAACGAGCCCTGAAGGACCCCAGCTGTCACCCTTCTCCCAGCATGAGTAAACTGCCCAGACACGTATTCTCTTCCTTCCCATGTATGCTGCTGCTAGTTCATCTGTGTTAACCTTCATCATCAGTCTTGTGTGGGGTACAGCATCGATGGCCATCCACCTATCTCTGTCTTCTGTGACGTTGCTTGATCACAGAAACCCGGTAGGACTCGTCACTCAAGACGCCCTACCTTCTGAATACATGATTCCCGTTTTCTGATGACATGCACTAGTATCATGCTGGTCTTGCTCGCTGGAGTGACTCAACTGTAATTCGAGGCTGCTACTAAGTCACTTTCTGTTGACATCGACACAGCTCTGACCATTCCGTACCGTTGCAGATTTTATACATCATAATTGTGTGTGTGTGTGTGTGTGTGTGTGTGTGTGTGTGTGTGTTTGTGTGTGTGTGTCAAACAACACATACAGAAAAACAGACAGGTACACACTCAGTGATCGATGGCACGCCATAGGAAAAATAAGACTGAACCGTATGTCGCCTCCATACGCCAGAGAAGCAGCAGCGGTCGGCAGGCAGGCAGGCAGACCCGGGCCTCACGCCCAGCCCATCATATTCCCCTCCCTCATGTCAGGTCGGCAGGCAGGCAGACCCGGGTCTCACGCCCAGCCCATCATATTCCCCTCCCTCATGTCAGGTCGGCAGGCAGGCGGGCAGACCCGGGTCTCACGCCCAGCCCATCATATTCCCCTCCCTCAGTCACGTCGGCAGGCAGGCAGGCAGACCCGGGTCTCACGCCCAGCCCATCATATTCCCCTCCCTCATGTCAAGTCGGCAGGCAGGCAGACCCGGGTCTCACGCCAAGCCCACCATACTCCCCTCCCTCAGTCAGGTCGGCAGGCGGGCAGACCCGGGTCTCACGCCCAGCCCATCATACTCCCCTCCCTCAGTCAGGTCGGCAGACGGGCAGACCCGGGTCTCACGCCCAGCCCATCATATTCCCCTCCCTCAGTCAGGTCGGCAGGCAGGCAGGCAGACCCGGGTCTCACGCCCAGCCCATCATATTCCCCTCCCTCAGTCAGGTCGGCAGGCAGGCAGACCCGGGCCTCACGCCCAGCCCATCATATTCCCCTCCCTCATGTCAGGTCGGCAGGCAGGCAGGCAGACCCGGGCCTCACGCCCAGCCCATCATACTCCCCTCCCTCATGTCAGGTCGGCAGGCGGGCAGACCCGGGCCTCACGCCCAGCCCATCATATTCCCCTCCCTCATGTCAGGTCGGCAGGCAGGCAGGCAGACCCGGGTCTCACGCCCAGCCCATCATACTCCCCTCCCTCATGTCAGGTCGGCAGGCGGGCAGACCCGGGCCTCACGCCCAGCCCATCATATTCCCCTCCCTCATGTCAGGTCGGCAGGCAGGCAGGCAGACCCGGGTCTCACGCCCAGCCCACCATACTCCCCTCCCTCGGTCAGGAAAGTTAGTACAGACATGTTGTGCCAAGTGGGCGAGCTCCCCCTCAGATGATCACCTCTCACGAAATACAACTATCCCGAAACTGATGCATGAATACGTTATCTAAGTGCCTGAGTACATGATCTAAGTGTCTTAATACATGATCTGAGTGCCTTAATACATGATCTCAGTGCCTTAATACATGATCTGAGTGCCTGAGTACATGATCTGAGTGCCTTAATACATGATCTGAGTGCCTGAGTACATGATCTGAGTGCCTGAATACATAATCTGAGCGTCTGAACATAAGATGTGTGCTGGAACACATGATCTGGGTGTCTGAACATGTGTGCTGGAACACATGATCTGGGTGCCTGGATGCCGTGGTAATGCAACAGTTGCCACATCTATTCGTGTTCCTGGATGCACACGGCCATCAAGCTTCAGTCAGTCGTTACAGATGAAACTCTGACCTGATACTTTAGTTGTGTCTAACGTAAATAATTTAGTCTTAAAATGGAGGTTATAAATGATATCTTGAATCTTGTTGTCTAGACTTATGAAGAGTCATTAAGCTAACCTACCCTAACCTAACCTAACCTAACCTACCCTAACCTAACCTAACCTAACCTAACCTAACCTAACCTAGCCAGGATCCCCATTTCACGATTCTAGAGGCTATAAGTAGGGTCAAAACAATGATGTATGTTGTTGCATTTTATAGCTATGATCCAATGGACAGATATGAAGCCATGAGCCATACTGGATTTGGCAAAATATGGCCATTAGAGTGACGTAAACATGCATTCCCTTTTTTTTAGAACTGGATGACTATTATTCACTGTAAGGTCATTAAGCCAGAGCCATGACCACACATACCAGGTTGGTTGGTCCAAGCCTGGTGGGGGACTTAGGTCCGTGCGGCACAAACTTCGGCCACGGAATCAATACTAGTGTGACAACAAAGTCAGTGGAACAGCCAGGCTTTAAATCTTAAAACTCAACCAGCAACAGCAAACTGCCTGAAATTATTCGCGTGTACCAGACACACGCGCACTGGACCAGACGAACTCCCCGTGCGGCTCCACATTGTATGAGTCAAGTCAACGCGTCCTCACCAACCAAGAAACGTGTCATGTAAACAAAAGACATCCCCAATGGCAGAATCAATTAATCACAACAATTCAAACGGCAAAAATCTTCACAAGAACGCCTCATCTGCCCTGCATAGAGAAATATAAATCAAGATATATGAGGTCGTCTCCCTAGCCGGCCAAGTCCTGGAAATGGGGAGGGCTGAAAGCACCTAGGCTGTGCTGTCTACAACACAAGAGCTACAGATATAGTCATACCCCTAGAGACCCACTCCTTCCATATAATGTATGACGTAATCTCATCTTGTACAGTACGATAACGTCATGTCACTTTGGAATATTTCTGTCGGCAACGTTCTCCCGTTACAGCTGTACTTCCCTTATGTATCTGCTGCTTCCTCTTGCTACAGCTGTACTTCCTTTATCTATCTGCTGCCTGCTCTCACCGCCCCAATCTATTCCGTATTATTTCCATTTTAATCAAAACCTTACTGTACACACACACACACACACACACACACACACACACACGTTACACTCCCTCCCTGTGCTGTATATACATCAGTAACCACACACCAGCGGAAGCGTTTCGTTCTAGTGACGTTCTTGTAGGCGGCCCGAGGCAGCGGCATCAACACGAACCAATGAACTGGTGATCATAAAACAAGTGAATCACGTACTTATACGCGCCCGGCGCTCAGGACGGACTAAACTGCCATTTGGTACGACACTCGAGTTGCTGACCCCTGAATGAGGGTATAACACTGCTGGGAAATTCTCGGCCAGTTTTATGGAAGCCGCGGCCGTCTCGCTGCCCCGAGGGACCGGATACATGCGCGCCCAACCTACGTGAGGTCCACCTTGAACGACTTTTCAAGCGAGGGAATTTCAGTCAAGCGACACTCGAAGGCTTCTGGCATGTGACCCTTCGAGAAGTCAGTGCGGGCAAGTCAATTACCAGACGGGGGACTGAACCAACCCACGCGGTGGCCGAGGTCGAGAAAGGTCACGGAGGTCATCCACGCCCAAGGCTCGCAGAGTGACGAGCTTCAGCGGTCATGATCAGGATGGTCAAGGTAAGTGTGACGACGACGAGGGACGACCCCCAGGTGGGAGGAGAACGTCTCCTCGCTTCCCCCACGGACGAAGGACAGACTGAGGGAGACGCAGCTGCGTCTTCCTAACACACCATCATCTGGTTTACAATGACCGACGCAGGCAGGAACGGACGGACATAACATGCCCCAACCAAGGTCATCTACGGTGAAGAAAAGAAAGTGAAAGAAAAAGAACGTAGAAATCAATCAAGGCTCCACAAGAGTCTGTGGGTACAGATGTTAATGGAAGAGGGAAAAAGGAAGGGAAGGAAAGAACCACACAGCTTGGGTGTTCGCAATACCGGCCAGTCTGGGAGGATCGTGCCCGCTAGCACACAGTCAAAGCCTCACCCCGGCTGCTGAGATGTAGTGTACGACTGGAGGCAGAGGATGAGAACGCTTCTTCGCTCAATGATCAAGCGAGTATAAGTTGTCGGAGTAACGACCTGCCGTCCTGAATCATTGAAGATTCCGCCCACCGGAACACGACGGTAAACACGACGACGCAAACCTCGAGGAAAATCCAGGGACGTAGTGAACCAATGTGGACCACCACGTGAGAATACTGGAGTGAGTCCAGCTGAGGACAAAGACGTCGCAACGGTCTCTGGAAACAAGAGAAACAAACACAGTAGGGAAAATGGAATCACGCCGTAAAGGGTCAATGATACGGAATGGGGAAGAAACAAGAAGAGAATGGTGGTGGAGCTACGGTACGAAAAGGCTGCCTTGCCAGCGGAGGAACATACAAACGACGGTAACGGGCCATCGGCGAAGCGTCAGCCTCAGCTCACCGGGCCCGAGCCATGAATCTAAAGTTCTGGCCCGATACGAAATCGATGTGAATTGTACGAGAGTTACGGACGCCAACAAATTACTGAAGCGACGCGGGTACGACCGCTGAAACGGACCCATAATGTCGCCCGACTAAGCGACGCTAGTTTACGACTACATGAGAAAGGACTCAGTCGCGCCCGAGTTATACACGTCAACTTCAATCTTTATGCGGGCAACATAAAGAGCGGGTACGTAGGTACATCTGCTGGAGGAGGTGGTGAAGGGAAAAAGTCCAACAGAAAATGGTTAACCAACTCAACAAAAAAGATGATAACACGAATTCTTCGAGAACACGTTAAGATCCGTAATTATTTGACATATCCTCCTCGCTCACAACCTCTCCGTATGACGATGGTCTTAAACCCAGCCCCAGAAATACACCACACTATCGACAACGTCGTCCTACCAACACTCGTAGGTGTTTAGAAGAACTGAACGAAGTAGTGAAGTAAGCGAGAGCGGAAGAGGCGAACAATACAGTTCTTGCGTCAGCAGGACGAAGAACCGGGAGGCGAAGCAGGGGAGACAAAAGATAACCACAACAGATTTTCCACTAATGTTTATTTCTCTCACCTTCTCCTCTCGCTAAAATTAATGTTCTCAACTACAGCCAAAATCTGTGTCGGATGACTGCAGCTTTAACTGATGCCACGTCAGGTTAGATGCATTCATACATGGCCATTAAATAACCCTGTATTAAAATAAACGTCGAGTACAGTGTGTGTGTGTATCCAGAAACAACGGGATCATGCACAACAGGATCATGCACTCCCATGCATGAGTGCTGCTCCTGTAACACGATCGTTATTGTTATTGCTGTAAAAGAAAACAAAATAAAAACAAAATATAATAAACGAATAGTGATAATGATAATAATAATAATAATAATAATAATAATAATAATAATAATACCTTTAAAGCGTATTCTCTGAACTCAGACTGTGGGACGCCCTAGAGTCAAACCGGACGAGCGGTTGGCCGGGCGAGCGGTTGGCCGGACGAGGGGCTGACAAGAGCCGCTCTTTTGTTATTTCACCTGTTGCTCCTGGGCCAGAGCAATAGCAATGACCCCAACCTCACCACGAAGCAGGGCTCTTCTCCAGATGACCCCCCTCAAACTGTGGGTTACTTTCCGAGAGAGAGAAATTGGTGCCCTCGCCTCCACTCGCTCGCCCACCTCGGCTACGACCAAGGTTCGTTCCCATAACGTCGATCACGAGACTGTGTTCGTCTTAATTTTCTCATAGGTATGGGAAATTACGTAAGTATGGGCGAGTTACGTCTGTCTGTACACAGGATGTTCAGTCCTACTTGCTTCCAGCTGGGTAAAGAAAAGACAAAAAAAAAAAACGTGACCTGAATAAAAATCAATTGGTTGTGAGCGGTGGAGGCGCCATGTTTGTTGGTGGCCGAGCCAGGTAGTCAAGCACCAGTTACCCTTTAATTTGGGGCTCGTCCGCATGTCCCACTCACCACTTTGAAAACCAAGATACATATGTTTTTTTTCCCCTGTCATGTGAGGCAACTTTGGGAGCCCACACGAGGAACATCTCGAAGAAATGCATTTGAAGAAGGTGCACGTGTGCGAAGGAAAGAACAGATGAAAGAAATGAGTGAAAATAAAAGATAAGAGTGTGTGAGGAATGAGAGAAAACGAAGGGGGTGGAGTTTCACGAAGAGCCAAGACAAGCAAACGTGTGTGAAAATAAGAGGGACACTTCGTTGGTTAGGGAGCCAGGTAGGTCAAGTTGGTCGCACATGATATCCGAACACGGAACATGATCTGCGTCAACCAGTAATACATGACGTACGTACGGTTGGCGTATTGTATGTGTGATGAGGTATGGCTAGGTCACCTCAAGTTAAATCAGGTCAAGTTAGGTTCCACTGCATTAACCCACCTAATGATGTTGCAAGTAGAAGGTCAAAGCTTTTTAAGAACTCGGTTCGCATTTTCTCCACGAACATTCTACGATGTTATCTTAGAAAATATCAGCGATAACACATCTCCCATTTCCCTGCAACAGATATGACCTTAGCTTTGTGTAATCATCTCACACCATAATTACCATTTTTCATTCCATCATCGGTGATGCTGCGATTAACGTTTCTAATTATGAGTTAATTACGTGGGTTGGGTTCGATCTCCGACGCACTAGCTTAATTCAGCTGCTGAGCTGTGAGGCAAGAACATTACCCGTGCACGGCCGTGCACGGGTCTAGCCTGCCGACAGCCCTAGCTTCCCCACACTTACGGTAAGCGCGACCACGGGACCTCTCACTGACTGACCTCTGACCTGCCGCAAGAGACCATGGACCTCTCGCTGACTGACCTCTGACCTGCCGCAAGAGACCATGGACCTCTCACTGACTGACCTCTGACCTGCCGCAAGAGACCATGGACCTCTCACTGACTGACCTCTGACCTGCCGCAAGAGACCATGGACCTCTCACTGACTGACCTCTGACCTGCCGCAAGAGACCATGGACCTCTCACTGACTGACCTCTGACCTGCCGCAAGAGACCATGGACCTCTCACTAACTGACCTCTGACCTGCCGCAAGAGACCATGAACCTCTCACTAACTGACCTCTGACCTGCCGCAAGAGACCATGGACCTCTCACTGACTGACCTCTGACCTGCCGCAAGAGACCATGGACCTCTCACTGACTGACCTCTGACCTGCCGCAAGAGACCATGGACCTCTCACTAACTGACCTCTGACCTGCCGCAAGAGACCATGAACCTCTCACTAACTGACCTCTGACCTGCCGCAAGAGACCATGGACCTCTCACTGACTGACCTCTGACCTGTCGCAAGAGACCATGGACCTCTCACTGACTGACCTCTGACCTGCCGCAAGAGACCATGGACCTCTCACTAACTGACCTCTGACCTGCCGCAAGAGACCATGAACGTCTCACTGACTGACCTCTGACCTGCCGCAAGAGACCATGGACCTCTCACTGACTGACCTCTGACCTGCCTCAAGAGACCATGAACGTCTCACTGACTGACCTCTGACCTGCCGTAAGAGACCATGGACCTCTCACTGACTGACCTCTGACCTGCCGCAAGAGACCATGGACCTCTCACTGACTGACCTCTGACCTGCCGCAAGAGACCATGGACCTCTCACTAACTGACCTCTGACCTGCCGCAAGAGACCATGGACCTCTCACTGACTGACCTCTGACCTGCCGCAAGAGACCATGGACCTCTCACTGACTGACCTCTGACCTGCCGCAAGAGACCATGGACCTCTCACTGACTGACCTCTGACCTGCCGCAAGAGACCATGGACCTCTCACTAACTGACCTCTGACCTGCCGCAAGAGACCATGGACCTCTCACTGACTGACCTCTGACCTGCCGCAAGAGACCATGGACCTCTTACTGACTGACCTCTGACCTGCCGCAAGAGACCATGGACCTCTCACTAACTGACCTCTGACCTGCTGCAAGAGACCATGGGCCTCTCACTGACTGACCTCTGACCTGCCGCAAGAGACCATGGACCTCTCACTAACTGACCTCTGACCTGCTGCAAGAGTAGCACTATTATCACTGTAGCTAACCTAGAGAGCCCTACAGGCCCCCGAGGCTAGCCCAGCCTTAAGCGTCACCACCGAGCCGGAAGCGCTGACTCGACTTGGCTTTTCCCTTCCCTGTTATACGAAGGGAACCATTAAGAATGGGTCAGTCATGAAGGGAACCATTAACAATGGGTCAGTCATGAAGGGAACCATTAAGAATGGGTCAGTCATGAAGGGAACCATTAACAATGGGTCAGTCATGAAGGGAACCATTAAGAATGGGTCAGTCATGAAGGGAACCATTAAGAATGGGTCAGTCATGAAGGGAACCATTAACAATGGGTCAGTCATGAAGGGAACCATTAAGAATGGGTCAGTCATGAAGGGAACCATTAAGAATGGGTCAGTCATGAAGGGAACCATTAAGAATGGGTCAGTCATGAAGGGAACCATTTAGAATGGGTCAGTCATGAAGGCAACCATTAAGAATGGGTCAGTCATGAAGGGAACCATTAAGAATGGGTCAGTCATGAAGGGAACCATTAAAAATGAGTAACGTTACAACAGAGGAACTCTATCCCCGTTTTCTCTTTGCCCATGTTCTTACGTGTCACCAATACATAAACAGGTCGAAAAGCAATCCCATTCTTCCATATTATATCTCAGCATTTATAGATTTGCAACAACAACAAAAAAAAAAAATCCACACCAACTTCGACTAATACAATGAAGAAATACGACATTTTTCCCCACACACCACCTCTGACTAGTATCCGTATGTTGTCTTACACATCATTTTCATAATTACGATTATTCTATGGATAATGAAATCATCATAGAAGGACGCGGAAATATATATATATATATATATATATATATATATATATATATATATATATATATATATATATATGTGACATTCATTTTTTTTTTTCATTCATTTCAAGCTAAAAGTTTGTTTCTAAATTGTTCTTACATTTTTCATATGTATATATATGTATGTGTGTGTGTGTGTGTGTATGTGCATATGTGTGTGTGTGTGTGTGTGTGTGTATATGTATATATATATGTATATTATCCTTGGGGATAGGGGTGAAAGAATACTTCCCACGTATTCCTCGCGTGTCGTAGAAAGCGACTAGAGGGGACGGGAGCGGGGGGCCGGAAATCCTCCCCTCCTTGTATTAACTTTCTAAAATGGGAAACAGAAGAAGGAGTCACGCGGGGAGTGATCATCCTCCTCGAAGGCTCAGAGTGGGGTGCCTAAATGTGTGTGGATGTAACCAAGATGTGAAAAAAGGAGAGATAGGTAGTATGTTTGAGGAAAGGAACCTGGATGTTTTGGCTCTGAGTGAAACGAAGCTCAAGGGTAAAGGGGAAGAGTGGTTTGGAAATGTCTGGGGAGTGAAGTCAGGGGTTAGTGAGAGGACAAGAGCAAGGGAAGGAGTAGCAATACTCCTGAAACAGGAGTTGTGGGAGTATGTGATAGAATGTAAGAAAGTAAATTCTCGATTAATATGGGTAAAATTGAAAGTTGATGGAGAGAGGTGGGTGATTATTGGTGCATATGCACCTGGGCATGAGAAGAAAGATCATGAGAGGCAAGTGTTTTGGGAGCAGCTAAATGAGTGTGTTAGCGGTTTTGATGCACGAGACCGGGTTATAGTGATGGGTGATTTGAATGCAAAGGTGAGTAATGTGGCAGTTGAGGGAATAATTGGTATGCATGGGGTGTTCAGTGTTGTAAATGGAAATGGTGAAGAGCTTGTAGATTTATGTGCTGAAAAAGGACTGATGATTGGGAATACCTGGTTTAAAAAGCGAGATATACATAAGTATACTTATGTAAGTAGGAGAGATGGCCAGAGAGCGTTAATGGATTACGTGTTAATTGACAGGCGTGCGAAAGAGAGACTTTTGGATGTTAATGTGCTGAGAGGTGCAACTGGAGGGATGTCTGATCATTATCTTGTGGAGGCTAAGGTGAAGATTAGTATGGGTTTTCAGAAAAGAGGAGTGAATGTTGGGGTGAAGAAGGTGGTGAGAGTAAGTGAGCTTGGGAAGGAGACCTGTGTGGGGAAGTACCAGGAGAGACTGTGTACAGAATGGAAAAAGGTGAGAACAATGGAAGTAAGGGGAGTCGGGGAGGAATGGGATGTATTTAGGGAATCAGTGATGGATTGCGCAAAAGATGCTTGTGGCATGAGAAGAGTGGGAGGTGGGCTGTTTAGAAAGGGTAGTGAGTGGTGGGATGAAGAAGTAAGAGTATTAGTGAAAGAGAAGAGAGAGGCATTTGGACGATTTTTGCAGGGAAAAAATGCAATTGAGTGGGAGAAGTATAAAAGAAAGAGACAGGAGGTCAAGAGAAAGGTGCAAGAGGTGAAAAAAAGGGCAAATGAGAGTTGGGGTGAGAGACTATCAGTAAATTTTAGGGAGAATAAAAAGATGTTCTGGAAGGAGGTAAATAGGGTGCGTAAGACAAGGGAGCAAATGGGAACTTCAGTGAAGGGCGTAAATGGGGAGGTGATAACAAGTAGCGGTGATGTGAGAAGGAGATGGAATGAGTATTTTGAAGGTTTGTTGAATGTGTCTGATGACAGAGTGGCAGATATAGGGTGTTTTGGTCGAGGTGGTGTGCAAAGTGAGAGGGTTAGAGAAAATGATTTGGTAAACAGAGAAGAGGTAGTAAAAGCTTTGCGGAAGATGAAAGCCGGCAAGGCAGCAGGTTTGGATGGTATTGCAGTGGAATTTATTAAGAAAGGGGGTGACTGTATTGTTGACTGGTTGGTAAGGTTATTTAATGTATGTATGACTCATGGTGAGGTGCCTGAGGATTGGCGGAATGCGTGCATAGTGCCATTGTACAAAGGCAAAGGGGATAAGAGTGAGTGCTCAAATTACAGAGGTATAAGTTTGTTCAGTATTCCTGGTAAATTATATGGGAGGGTATTGATTGAGAGGGTGAAGGCATGTACAGAGCATCAGATTGGGGAAGAGCAGTGCGGTTTCAGAAGTGGTAGAGGATGTGTGGATCAGGTGTTTGCTTTGAAGAATGTATGTGAGAAATACTTAGAAAAGCAAATGGATTTGTATGTAGCATTTATGGATCTGGAGAAGGCATATGATAGAGTTGATAGAGATGCTCTGTGGAAGGTATTAAGAATATATGGTGTGGGAGGCAAGTTGTTAGAAGCAGTCAAAAGTTTTTATCGAGGATGTAAGGCATGTGTACGTGTAGGAAGAGAGGAAAGTGATTGGTTCTCAGTGAATGTAGGTTTGCGGCAGGGGTGTGTGATGTCTCCATGGTTGTTTAATTTGTTTATGGATGGGGTTGTAAAGGAGGTAAATGCAAGAGTCCTGGAAAGAGGGGCAAGTATGAAGTCTGTTGGGGATGAGAGAGCTTGGGAAGTGAGTCAATTGTTGTTCGCTGATGATACAGCGCTGGTGGCTGATTCATGTGAGAAACTGCAGAAGCTGGTGACTGAGTTTGGTAAAGTGTGTGGAAGAAGAAAGTTGAGAGTAAATGTGAATAAGAGCAAGGTTATTAGGTACAGTAGGGGTGAGGGTCAAGTCAATTGGGAGGTGAGTTTGAATGGAGAAAAACTGGAGGAAGTGAAGTGTTTTAGATATCTGGGAGTGGATCTGTCAGCGGATGGAACCATGGAAGCGGAAGTGGATCATAGGGTGGGGGAGGGGGCGAAAATTTTGGGAGCTTTGAAAAATGTGTGGAAGTCGAGAACATTATCTCGGAAAGCAAAAATGGGTATGTTTGAGGGAATAGTGGTTCCAACAATGCTGTATGGTTGCGAGGCGTGGGCTATGGATAGAGATGTGCGCAGGAGGATGGATGTGCTGGAAATGAGATGTTTGAGGACAATGTGTGGTGTGAGGTGGTTTGATCGAGTAAGTAACGTAAGGGTAAGAGAGATGTGTGGAAATAAAAAGAGCGTGGTCGAGAGAGCAGAAGAGGGTGTTTTGAAATGGTTTGGGCACATGGAGAGAATGAGTGAGGAGAGATTGACCAAGAGGATATATGTGTCGGAGGTGGAGGGAACGAGGAGAAGAGGGAGACCAAATTGGAGGTGGAAAGATGGAGTGAAAAAGATTTTGTGTGATCGGGGCCTGAACATGCAGGAGGGTGAAAGGAGGGCAAGAAATAGAGTGAATTGGAGTCATGTGGTATACAGGGGTTGACGTGCTGTCAGTGGATTGAAGCAAGGCATGTGAAGCGTCTGGGGTAAACCATGGAAAGCTGTATATTTGCGTGTCTGGACGTGTGTATGTACATGTGTATGGGGGGGGGGGTTGGGCCATTTCTTTCGTCTGTTTCCTTGCGCTACCTCGCAAACGCGGGAGACAGCGACAAAGTATAAAAAAAAAAAAAAAAAAAATATATATATATATATATATATATATATTGGATCACAATTTTGCGCGTGATCAAGATATGCCCCTGAGTCCACGGGGAAAATGAAGCACGATAAGTTCCCAAGTGCACTTTCGTGTAATAATCACATCATCAGGAGAGACACATGAGAGAAATATAAGTCAGTTGGACAATCACATGTTTACCAAATGGCCTCCTACCTTCGTCTCTTCGATGTATATCAACTGATTTATATTTCTCTCTTGTATCTCCCCTGATGATGTGATTATTACAAGAAAGTGCACTTGAGAACTTATCGTGTTTCATTTTCCCCGTGGACTCATAGGAATTATATATATATGTTTGAAGGAATAGTGGTTCCAACAATGTTGTATGGTTGCGAGGCGTGGGCTATGGTTAGAGTTGTGCGCAGGAGGGTGGATGTGCTGGAAATGAGATGTTTGAGGACAATATGTGGTATGAGGTGGTTTGATCGAGTAAGTAATAATAGGGTAAGAGAGATGTGTGGTAATAAAAAGAGTGTGGTTGAGAGTAGAAGAGGGTGTTTTGAAATGGTTTGGTCACATGGAGAGAATGAGTGAAGAAAGATTGACCAAGACGATATATGTGTCAGAGGTGAAGGGAACGAGAAGTGGGAGACCAAATTGGAGGTGGAAAGATGGAGTGAAAAAGATTTTGTGTGATCGGGGCCTGAACATGCAGGAGGGTGAAAGGAGGGCAAGGAATAGAGTGAATTGGATCGATGTGGTATACCGGGGTTGACGTGCTGTCAGCGGATTGAATCAGGGCATGTGAAGCGTCTGGGGTAAACCATGGAAAGTTGTGTGGGGCCTGGATGTGGAAAGGGAGCTGTGGTTTCGGGCATTATTGCGTGGCAGCTAGAGAATGAGTGTGAACGAATGGGGCCTTTGTTGTCTTTTCCTAGTGCTACCTCGCACACATGAGGGGGGAGGGGGAAGGTATTCCATACCTTCCATGTGTGGCGAGGTGGCGATGGGAGTGAATGGGGGCAGACAGTGTGAATTGTGTGCATGGGTATATATGTATGTGTCTGTGTATGTATATATATGTGTACATTGAGATGTATAGGTATGTATATTTGCGTGTGTGGACGTGTGTGTGTATACATTGTGTATGGGGGCGGGTTGGGCCATTTCTTTCGTCTGTTTCCTTGCGCTACCTCGCAAACGCAGGAGACAGCGACAAAGCAAAATAATAATAATAAAAAAAAAAAAAAATATATATATATATATATATATATATATATATATATATATATATATATATATAGATAGATAGATAGATAGATAGATAGATAGATACGAGAAATACTTAGAAAAGCAAATGGATTTGTATGTAGCATTTATGGATCTGGAGATGGGATATGATAAGAGTTGATAGAGATGCTCTGTGGAACGTATTAAGAATATATGGTGTGTTGTTAGAAGCAGTGAAAAGTCTTTATCGAGGATGTATGGCATGTGTACGTGTAGGAAGAGAGGAAAGTGATTGGTTCTCAGGAAAAGACAACAAAGGCCACATTCGTTCAAATTCAGTCTCTAACTGTCATGTGTAATGCACCGAAACCACAGCTCCCTTTCCACATCCAGGCCCCAGACCTTTCCATGGTTTACCCCAGACGCTTCACATGCCCTGGTTCAATTCATTGACAGCACGTCGACCCCGGTATACCACATCGTTCCAATTCACTATTCCTTGCACGCCTTTCATCCTCCTATATGTTCAGGTCCCGATCGCTCAAAATCTTTTTCACTCCATCCTTCCACCTCCAATTTGGTCTCCCGCTTCTCCCTCTACGTCTGACACACATATCCTTTGTCAATCTTTCCTCACTTAATCTCTCCATGTGATCAAACCATTTCAATACACCCTCTTCTGCTCTCTCAACCACAATTTTTATTACCAAACATCTCTCTTACCCTTTCATTACTTGCTCGATCAAACCACCTCACACCACACATTGTCCTCAAACATCTCATTTCCAGCACATCCATCCTCCTGCGCACAACTCTATCCATAGCCCACGCCTCACAACCATACAACATTGTTGGAACCACTATTCCTTCAAACATACCCATTGTTGCTCTCCGAGATAACGTTCTCGCCTTCCACACATTCTTCAACGATCCCAGTAGAAGAAAAAAAATCCAAGGTTCGACATTACTCTTTAGACTAGCATCTATACGAATGTCCTCAAAACACTAATAAGATCTCATTACCACGAAAGCAGCTTTCACACAGTCGAACATGAGCCTAGAATACTCCAAGAGGATTCTTTCCTTTGACTGGAACAACAAAAATATATTTCACAAATAACCAAAACCACATGCATACATGTTTTTAAAAAAAAAAAAAATTCAACTATAAAAACCAGATTCAGCAGTAGTCTAGGTAAACTATAAATGTTTTACTCAAATTACGTTGTTGTGCCTGAAATAAAAGCTTTTTTTTTGTCATGAAAAACGGGACCCACTTAGCATACACCCTGTATTGCAGGCAGTGTTTGCCAGACATGTTACGCCATCAACAGTGACGGGTTATTTGCCATTCAATAAGACGAGATTTCCTAGTTAGCACCGTGTTCTGTCGATGCTGGTAAATACATAGACTGAAATTTGCAACAGATTACCATTAGCTTCACCCGAAGTTAGTCAAACCTAAACTAAACTTGAGCTAACTTCGGCTGAGCTAGATTTAAAAACACCAGGTTAGCCCGTGGTGAACATTACCACATAACAAGCAGTTCACTGGTTTGTGTCATGATGAACTGTTATAACCCCAACAATGACCATTCTGGCTCCATGTGGAAGGGAAATGCCTCCCACCAATGCTATATAAATCCACCACATCCGCGGTGGTAAATAAGATAATCTAAGTAAATTACGTCAATGGAGACCCCCACAGCGAGTCGACCGAGCTGCTCAACTGACCCTACTGTTTACACTGAACTTCGCTAAATAAAGATGGAAAAGAATCAACAACAAAATCATTAGCTATAAAGCATAGTTTTCAAACTAGAGTACATACACCAAAGTCACTCCATAGGAGAAAAATGTAGAAATAAATGAACGAGCAACAATAATCCAGCCAATTTTTTTTTGGGGGGCGGGAAAATTCTTTCCAGTCAACGTGCAATGAACTAACCTCGTACGTCATCTGCCATGACGAGTGGCCCTGGGCATCGCTAAACCAGGGAACTCCTCTCCGTGATGTCATGAACCGTGGCACTGATACACTCATGATAAAACTGTACTCTTGGTGAGCAGGAGAGCTACGGAGGGAGGGAGTACATGTTGCCCACCACCACAACTGCTCCAGATGACAGCCAGAAAACGGGATTACAACAAAAAATGGGAATGCTTATCTTCAAACGCTTCAGACAAAATATTTTTCTATAATCAAACACAAAATTACCGGTTTTTAAGTAACATTTAATGTCGTTTGTCATCCTGAAAATATGAAGTTCACATAATACTTCTTTTCAATCGTGGTGGAATTCTACGGGGAAGTGAAATGAATAAACTGCCAGTTGTGGAAATAACTGTTTACGTACTTTAATTACCTCAGTTACGAGGTACATTTTCTCGTTACCGTGTGCAATTATTGCATTACAGTGTATCCTCAACGATAAAAATAAACACAAAAATTCGTTCGAGCAATACCATAGCCAAAGCTATCAAAAGTAATTTGCTTCTTTAATTCAGATTAGCAAGTTATACTAATTTAAATGAAATATTACTGTTTTTTTTTAATTACATACTCTTGTCAAATAAGGAGGTACTCATATATATATATATATATATATATATATATATATATATATATATATATATATATATATATATCATTTTTTTTATTTTTTTTTGCTCTTGTCGCTGTCTCCCGCGTTTGCGAGGTAGCGCAAGGAAACAGACGAAAGAAATGGCCCAACCCACCCCCATACACATGTATATACATACAGCCACACACGCAAATATACATACCTACACAGCTTTCCATGGTTTACCCCAGACGCTTCACATGCCCTGATTCAATCCACTGACAGCACGTCAACCCCGGTATACCACATCGATCCAATTCACTCTATTCCTTGCCCTCCTTTCACCCTCCTGCATGTTCAGGCCCCGATCACACAAAATCTTTTTCACTCCATCTTTCCACCTCCAATTTGGTCTCCCACTTCTCCTCGTTCCCTCCACCTCCGACACATATATCCTCTTGGTCAATCTTTCCTCGCTCATTCTCTCCATGTGCCCAAACCATTTCAAAACACCCTCTTCTGCTCTCTCAACCACGCTCTTTTTATTTCCACACATCTCTCTTACCCTTACGTTACTTACTCGATCAAACCACCTCACACCACCCATTGTCCTCAAACAACTCATTTCCAGCACATCCATCCTCCTGCGCACCACTCTATCCATAGCCCACGCCTCGCAACCATACAACATTGTTGGAACCACTATTCCTTCAAACATACTCATTTTTGCTTTCCGAGATAATGTTCTCGACTTCCACACATTCTTCAAGGCTCCCAGGATTTTCGCCCCCTCCCCCACCCTATGATCCACTTCCGATTCCATGGTTCCATCCGCTGCCAGATCCACTCCCAGATATCTAAAACACTTTACTTCCTCCAGTTTTCTCCATTCAAACTTACCTCCCAATTGACTTGACCCTCAACCCTACTGTACCTAATAACCTTGCTCTTATTCACATTTACTCTAAACTTTCTTCTTTCACACACTTTACCAAACTCAGTCACCAGCTTCTGCAGTTTCTCACATGAATCAGCCACCAGCGCTGTATCATCAGCGAACAACAACTGACTCACTTCCCAAGCTCTCTCATCCACAACAGACTTCATACTTGCCCCTCTTTCCAAAACTCTTGCATTCACCTCCCTAACAACCCCATCCATAAACAAATTAAACAACCATGGAGACATCACACATCCCTGCCGCAAACCTACATTCACTGAGAACCAATCACTTTCCTCTCTTCCTACACGTACACATGCCTTACATCCTCGATAAGAACTTTTCACTGCTTCTAACAACTTGCCTTCCACACCATATATTCTTAATACCTTCCACAGAGCATCTCTATCAACTCTATGATATGCCCTCTCCAGATCCATAAATGCTACATACAAATCCATTTGCTTTTCTAAGTATTTCTCATACATTCTTCAAAGCAAACACCTGATCCACACATACTCTACCACTTCTGAAACCACACTGCTCTTCCCCAATCTGATGCTCTGTACATGCCTTCACCCTCTCAATCAATACCCTCCCATATAATTTACCAGGAATACTGAACAAACTTATACCTCTGTAATTTGAGCACTCACTCTTATCCCCTTTGCCTTTGTACAATGGCACTATGCACGCATTCCGCCAATCCTCAGGCACCTCACCATGAGTCATACATACATTAAATAACCTTACCAACCAGTCAATAAATACAGTCAACCCCTTTTTTAATAAATTGCACTGCAATACCATCCAAACCTGCTGCCTTGCCGGTTTTCATCTTCCGCAAAGCTTTTACTACCTCTTCTCTGTTTATCAAATCATTATCCCTAACCCTCTCACTTTGCACACCACCTCGACCAAAACACCCTATATCTGCCACTCTATCATCAAACACATTCAACAAACCTTCAAAATGCTCACTCCATCTCCTTCTCACATCACCACTACTTGTTATCACCTCCCCATTTGCGCCCTTCACTGAAGTTCCCATTTGCTCCCTTGTCTTACGCACTTTATTTACCTCCTTCCAGAACATCTTTTTATTCTCCCTAAAATTTAATGATGCTCTCTCACCCCAACTCTCATTTGCCCTCTTTTTCACCTCTTGTGTATGTATATATATATATATATATATATATATATATATATATATATATATATATATATATATATATATATGTGTATATATATATATATATCTTTCTTTCTTTCTTTTAAACTATTCGCCATTTCCCGCGTTAGCGAGGTAGCGTTAAGAACAGAGGACTGGGCCTTTTTTGGAATATCCTCACCTGGCCCCCTCTGTTCCTTCTTTTGGAAAATGAAAAAAAAAAAAAAAAACGAGAGGGGAGGATTTCCAGCCCCCCGCTCCCTCCCCTTTTAGTCGCCTTCTATGACACGCAGGGAATACGTGGGAAGTATTCTTAATCCCCTATCCCCAGGGATAATATATATATATATATATATATATATATATATATATATATATATATATATATATATGTATATATATATATATATATATATATATATATATATATATATATATATATATATATATATATACACATATATATATATATATATGTATATATATATATATATATATATATATATATATATATATATATATATATATATATATATATATATATATATATCCCTGGGGATAGGGGATTAAGAATACTTCCCACGTATTCCCTGCGTGTCGTAGAAGGCGACTAAAAGGGGAGGGAGCGGGGGGCTGGAAATCCTCCCCTCTCGGTTTTTTTTTTTTTTTTTTTTTTTTTTTTTTTTTTTTTTTTTTCAATTTTCCAAAAGAAGGAACAGAGAATTGGGCCAGGTGAGGGTATTCCCTCAAAGGCCCAGTCCTCTGTTCTTAACGCTACCTCGCTAATGCGGGAAATGGCGAATAGTTTGAAAGAAAGAAAAAAAAGATATATATATATATATATATATATATATATATATATATATATATATATATATATATATATATATATATATATATATATATCCCTGGGGATAGGGGTGAAAGAATACTTCCCAAGCATTCCTCGCGTGTCGTAGAAGGCGACTAGAGGGGACGGGAGCGGGGGGCCAGAAATCCTCCCCTCCTTGTATTTTTTAACTTTCTAAAATGGGAAACAGATATATATATATATATTGGGAAGGATCACAATTTTGCGCGTGATCAAGATATTCCTATGAGTCCACGGGGAAAGTGAAACATGAAAAGTTCCACAGTGCACTTTCGTGTAATAATCACATCATCAGGGGAGACACAAGAGAGAAATGTAACAGTCAGTTGATATACATCGAGGAGACATGTTTACCAAATGGCGTCCTAGCTTCGTCTCCTCGATGTATATCAACTGACTGTTATATTTCTCTCTAGTATCTCCCCTGATGATGTGATCATTACACGAAAGTGCACTTGGGAACTTTTCGTGTTTCATTTTCCCCGTGGACTCATAGGAATATATATATATATATATATATATATATATATATATATGCAGGAGGGTGAAAGGAGGGCAAGGAATAGAGTGAATTGGAGTCATGTGGTATACAGGGGTTGACGTGCTGTCAGTGGATTGAAGCAAGGCATGTGAAGCGTCTGGGGTAAACCATGGAAAGCTGTGTAGGTATGTATATTTGTGTGTGTGGACGTGTGTATGTACATGTGTATGGGGGGGGGGGGGGTTGGGCCATTTCTTTCGTCTGTTTCCTTGCGCTACCTCGCAAACGCGGGAGACAGCGACAAAGTATAAAAAAAAAAAAAAAAAAAAAAAAAAAATATATATATATATATATATATATATATATATATATATATATATATATATATATGAGTTCATTTCCCGCCCTGCATGTCCTCGACATAGACAAGTGAGGCAGGTTAACCGTCAGGTCTGGTTCCGTGAGTCCGGATGTTTGCAACATTTCTTGTTTATCCGAAGGTCACCAACTAAACGTAATTAACGAAGACTTTTAATGAGTCTTCTCAAGACTGGAAAGTTTTTGCTTATATTACTTGGATACGTTACTTCTGAAGATATGCAATTTCCCTTCTGATCACAGTAAGCATTTTTGGTATTTTTGGTACCATATCCTTGGTAATAATAATAATAATAATAATAATAATAATAATAATAATAATAATAATAATTACTATCATTATTATCATTATTATTATTACTATTATCATTATCATACTATCATTATTATTATCATTATTATGACTATTATTACTATCATCATTATCATACGTTATTAATGATTATTATTATTATTATTATTATTATTATTATTATCAACATTATCAACACAGGTATCACTCAAAATACTATGTCCTTCTCTATCCACATGGGTAGTATAAGTTAGCCAGGGTAATCAATGATGGAATACCAAAAAGGGCCTATATACAATTTCACTCAGAAGCATGTAATGTTGATTTGAGACATATGCACAGTAAACCTTTCTAAACCACATACATGTACAATACGCCTACATAAGGCTATACGCTCTTTCTCTTCCGTGAAACACGATAAGTACTACCAAGTGCACTTTCGTGTAATCTCTGACGATGGAATCACACGAAAGTGCACTTGGGACATTTCGTGTTTCATTTTTCCGTGTGGCTATAAGCAATATATATACTGTTTACCAAATGGCGTCCTAGCTTCGTCTCTTCGATGTATATCAACTGACTGTTATATTTCTCTCTTGTGTCTCACCTGATGATGTGATTATTACACGAAAGTGCACTTGGGAACTTTTCGTGTTTCATTTTCCCTGTGGACTCATAGGAATATATATATATATATATATATATATATATATATATATATATATATATATATATATATATATATATATATATATATATTCTTTCTTCTTTCAAACTATTCGCCATTTCCCGCATTAGCGAGGTAGCGTTAAGAACAGAGGACTGGGCCTTTGAGGGAATACCCTCACCTGGCCCAATTCTCTGTTCCTTCTTTTGAGAAAAAAAAAAAACGAGAGGGGAGGATTTCCAGCCCCCCGCTCCCTCCCCTTTTAGTCGCCTTCTACGACACGCAGGGAATACGTGGGAAGTATTCTTAATCCCCTATCCCCAGGGATAATATATATATATATATATATATATATATATATATATATATATATGAAAATTCACCTCTGGCAAGAGTGTATCATTCGTAGTAACATCACCAACTACCAAATGAGCATCGTTACACGAACAATACCATTATGCACAGGAGAGCCAGCCATTATGTACGTGGCAAGTGTGCACTTCATTTAAATATGAACCCCACAGTAAGGTGGGTCACAATGGGCGGAAACAAACGGTACGCGAGATTGCCAACTGTGACCCGAGTGGTCGACGATGGTTCAGCCGGCCCGTTACACGCTTCCAGTCAACACAAAACCCATTATCTTAATTTCCTGTGTGTCTGAGATGCATACACTCAGTCATAAGATATCCCAAATCTTATGTTATATTATAAAACTAATGTTCCCCACGGCTACCATTTCCCGAGTACTGAGAAAACCAAAAGTTAAGGAAAAGCACGGAACACCGCCATTTGGCGAACATAAGAAGAGAACTACGCAGTAGGGGAGGACATAGCGTGACAACGTAATTGGACTACAAGGAAACCAGAAAGACACGGTTGCGTGGAGGGGAGCAACGCGCTTTTACATCCATGCACATGCACGCAGATGCCAGGCCACACGCGCCTCTACCACTAGGTTCCTGCATTGCAGCCTATCAGTACATCAATACAACCTGACATTCTTCAGTATCTGCAGTTATATTTTTTTCCCCCCATTTTCTTTCGCTGTACTACAGCCACGCACGCTGCACAAAGCTGTGGTCAGCCAGGCTTACTGCGTGTCTTAGAAATGCCTCTGTTATTGTTGACCACTTGCTTAACAGCTTTTAAATCTCACCTAACTCCAGCCCTTAATTTCTGATCCCTCTCACTAACATGCATATAACTAATGATAATGTAACCTTAAAACTGTCGCCCTCAACTGGTTCCTTTAACTTAACAAAGAAACTTCATACAGCAAAGAAATGTCTGTCACACCAACAAATTTCACACCTGTAACGCATCTGTAACAGCTACAAACCACACCACCTCTAACTCAATCATCTGTGACATGTGCACATCACAACCCTGTAACACCACCTGTCACACGCTTGTAAATCACACCGTTGTAACAGGTCACACTGCAAATCCTACCATGTAAACTCACCTGTAAGAGCTGTGCACCTGAGCCAGGACTGGCATACCTGTGTACGAGTGGATGAATCGAACCATCACACTGATGATGGGCGAACACGAGACATATAAAGCAATCACAACACGCTAACAACTGATAACAACCAACGAACTTAGGACAGTATTATCCCTACATGACAGAATGAGGCCTGTGCATCTATAAACATATTTCCTCAAAAAAATAAAAGCAAACTTAAACTTGGGTTCATTTTTGGTGCAGACAAAAATCTTTATATGCTCAATATATAGTTTGTGGTGTCGTATTTACGAATGATCTAAACACTTATGATATTCAGGACAAATTGCAGCTGAAAAACTGCTCTGCTAAAAGTAATCACATTCTGTGGAGACCAATTCATCATCTACTATCTCAGAGAGAGAGAGAGAGAGAGAGAGAGAGAGAGAGAGAGAGAGAGAGAGACGTGTGGTTGCTGATGTATTTCACGTACATGAAAGTAACATATTGCAACAGATATCCCCAAATCTGCCACTGTACCCTCCAAGCCTACAGGTCGGCTTTACAGCAGCTGAACCCTGGCAGTACATGATCCCACACGCATGCATGAACAACAACATACAAATATATAACAAACTACTAAAACGCTGACTCCTCCAACCTCTGACCGAGTGTGAGCAAGTGAGAACCACGTTAACACTCGACCATACACGAGAAACTATGACTTGTTACTAATACTTATCCCCCGAGGGAAGGTTACCACACACCACCAGCCATGAAACTACCCGAGGTGACGTACTCGATAAACATGACACCAATAAAACCTTGATTACCTTGTTGTTTTCTATTTTAACAACACATCACATTACCACAAGTGTCTTACGTCGTGTTCAGTGCTGACAGTGACATGGTAGGTTGGTTCTGTGAAGATCCCTTATAAAGACATGACATCACAGCCAGTGTTGCTAGCAACCCACCCTCCCGTTTTCTTTTAATGGTACTGGTGTGTTTACGGTCATGACGTACAACTCTTCATAACGTATGTTTCATGAGCGTCGTCGTCACATATGCGCATACGAATGCCATCACTACACCGCCATTCCGACAGATGAAACATTCCACTCCGCAACAGATATTTGGTAAATATATAACAATACGGATAGACAACGGAAGAACTCTAACCTAACCTAACCTGGCGTCCGGCTTAAATGACTACCTCAGCTCAACACTGCTGCACATGATATCGGTAGTTTGGGTCTTACATAATGGCCGGACTTCGGCTCAAATTTTATATTGTTATATTTCTCTCTTGTGTCTCCCCTGATGATGTGATTATTACACGAAAGTGCACCTGGGAACTTTTCGAGTTTCATTTTCCCCGTGGACTCATAATATATATATATATATATATATATATATATATATATATATATATATATATATATATATACATGTACGTCTGCTACGCTCCATTACAACCCATAAAACATTCAGTACAATACAGCTTATAGCACAAATTCCGTGGATCCTCGTACACGATGCATTACATAACGCTACGATAGAGCGGAATTCCGCTTATCTTAGCAACTTTTCGGTCAATTGGGAGGATTAAAATCTTGGTTCCTGAGCCAGCGGGAGGCTCTCACACAGCCCACCATAATTGCGCGCCGAGCATTTCTGACACGCCTCACCTCCTCCTCGACCAACTCGGAGGCAGCACGTCCACTTTGTTGGCGAGGAAGTCCATGTTCCAGGTAAGTTGGTGACACTAGGGAGGGGGAGAGAGAGAGAGAGAGAGAGAGAGAGAGAGAGAGAGAGAGAGAGAGAGAGAGAGAGAGAGAGAGAGAGAGAGAGAGAGAGAGAGAGGTTATGTCGTGAGCTAAGCGCACGGTTCACCCGTGTATTATTCCAGCCACAACTTGGCTCATTACCGTTGCCTAAATCACACGTGTGTCATTGTTGTCCTCAATCTTTGTACCGTGACGGTAATCAACCCTCATTTCATTTTCTTCCTGTTTAGTGACACCTGCACCATCGATATGCTATCGTCTGTATAACTGAAAATATGGGTTTTTGGTATCCATCATCCTCCGCTTGTTCACTTCCTGCTCTACCTTGTACCAGAACCATTCCTATTCCCACGAAAGCACAGTTCTTCAAACATTCCAGGCGTCATTCCACTCACCGGCCCACATCACCATTTCCTACTCTGGGCCCCATTCCCACCGTCCCTATCTCGCGCGGACAATTCCCGGCACCCATCTCCTGACGCGGCGCCTGGCGCTGGGACTATTTTGGGAAATGACTACTATTATGCTTGACACCATGGCTGATAGAATTCCTGACACCATTTCTGATACCCGTTGTCACTGTTGGTAGCTTCTCTCTCCACCTCCAACACCCCACCCACCTCCCAACACCAGCACCAGACCCGCTCTTCATCACCTCCCTGACCTGACCTGACACCATTCTCCCCCACACACACCGTTCTCAGGGTCATTCCCAGCAACATAGCAGACAGCATCTCGGCGGTCTCCCAGCGAAAATCTTCCACCCACACAGGATCATGTGTGTTCTGATGAAGCAAGACAAACTGACGCTCAACACTACGGGAAGGTCTCGAGGCACCAGGTCTCGAACCCAGGTCCAAGGCACCAGGTCTCGAACCCAGGTCCAAGGCACAAGATCTCGAGCCTAGGTCCGAGGCATCAGGTCTCGAACCCAGGTCCAAGGCACAAGATCTCGAGCCTAGGTCCGAGGCATCAGGTCTCGAACCTAGGTCCACGGCACCAGGTCTCGAACCCAGGTCCAAGACACCAGGTCTCGAACCTAGGTCCAAGGCACCAGGTCTCGAACCCAGGTCCAAGGCATCAGGTCTCGAACCTAGGTCCAAGGCACCAGGTCTGGAACCCAGGTCCAAGGCACCAGGTCTCGAACCCAGGTCCAAGGCACCAGGTCTCGAACCTAGGTCCAAGGCACCAGGTCTCTAACCCAGGTCCAAGGTACCAGGTCAATCTATATCTCTTATATCATCACCAACAAGCATCCAACTGACCCACATCCTTTACGTAACCTGTTGATAACGAAGTAAATAATAATAATCAACAATAAATTAACCTCTACCATTTGGCATACACATCACAACCCGCATGCGGACACAGACAGATCAACACAATGTGGGCCAAGTGTTACAGTGTATCGAGTCTCCTACACCAGGAGGAGACATCCTAGCGCCAGGGATAGGCCCAAGCCACACCGGGGTCACGCCCACACAATGCTTACCTTCATTATGAGGAAGGAAACGCTGCCGATTGGACAGAATACACAATTAGGACCACGATATGACAGCCTCCATCCCAGGACTCTCTCTCTCTCTCTCTCTCTCTCTCTCTCTCTCTCTCTCTCTCTCCTCCCTCCTTACGTGTACAAGGTTCAAAGTCACACTCAACAGCCTTCATCGAGCCCAGACCTTACATGAACCATGGGGTAGCGAGCTACACACGAGTCACAAGTCGGGAAAGAAATGGACAAGCAACTTAACGCTACTGAAGGTAGATAGTCCAACATTATTGGTCGAGGGATTTAAGTAAACTTATAAATTCCCTCTCATACAGACCTCCATGTTGATACTTTAGCCAAACTTGCACTTGGTAAAGAAGCTGTCGGGGAAAAAAAATATTGGGCTGTCGACCAGTACTTAAAATAGATCAAAAATCGTCAAACCGTCGCTTGATATGGAAGAGATGAGAGGCTAAGAGTTCCAAAGCTCAGCGATGTATGCAAGGAAACAAATATCACAATGGCCCACCCCTTGAATTGCCGACAGCCTCACAGTCATCGTGTGAGGTACTCGCTGGCCCAGTACACGTCGACCCACCGTCCCTCTCCCTCAACACATCAGTGTCTCACACATGACGTTATGTTCAGTTGTCAAGAAAAGAAATTACGTCTCTATCCCACGAGTTCCCACAGTCAAAACATCAGGGAGCAAGGACACCACAAACCCGACCCGGTGGTGCGACCATATCATCCTTCACCGCACAGCAGCACCGCGTCTCACCTGCTTCTCACCTGGCGTCTTGCGAGAGGTAATATCGATCACCAGGTCGGGCGGCAGCTGCCTCACACACGCCCCGGGACCTGCTGGCCTCCCATGGAGCCACAAACATAAGGTCACACGTGTTGGTACGACAAAAAACTTATCCGATTATAACTTGACCTTTTTTGACAATATCATATATATATATATATATATATATATATATATATATATATATATATATATATATATATATATATATATATATGTTAATAAACGACGTTAGGCGTTACTGTTAACTCTCAGTGTGTCTATTGTCCCTTCTGTTCTTTCCTCTCCCTTCTCTGCCTCCTCCCTCCCTCCCTCCCTATGTTGCTCCCTCCCTGGTTTCTGCCCCTCACCAGAGCGTTGCCTGGCCATGTACAGCAGCAGCTTTAAAGCAACTGAACTTGCTCCGTTATGAAGCAGGGAGGACCAAGGTGGGGTCCCGCGTCCCCTACCACGAGAGAGAGAGAGAGAGAGAGAGAGAGAGAGAGAGAGAGAGAGAGAGAGAGAGAGAGAGAGAGAGAGTCATTCAGCCGCTGATCCCCTCCTAAATCCATTGACTCCCTGGCACCCAACCCGACGCAGGGTGACCATAGGGCTGGACGGTGTGGTGTCGCCCCTGGTCTCTCGTGTTTGCCACCGCCTGGTTACCTCCCTCAGGCACCGGCCGTCTACACACACACACAAACGTCTCATGGCTCTTTGATGTTGCTCCTGAAGGAGGGGGTCCTTAGGGGTGGTACGCAACACAATGTGAGAGTCACATTCTTTGATGATCCCTGGCAGCAGCAGGGAGTGTGTGGTGTTGGAGTACCGCCTCACACACACCGCAATGTGAGCTAACTAACCAGAGGCGGCGTACTCAAGGCTAGTCTACTGGTTCCTCGGTGTTTTCTTTTTTTCAATATCTCGTGTCCTTCGTCCACGGTGGAACCCACGCTTGTGTAGGTGGCTGGGAGGGACACGGGCACATCCCGAGTACCTACGACCGGGGAAATATGTCGCCCTTCTGACACTCAGTATCTCTCTTTCCTATACAAAAAAAAAAAAAGGCCGCTTAACTTCACCAGGAGAGACTACCTACAGCACAAGTTCCACCACAGACAGCACGAGGGTCCTGAAGTTCCTGAAGGCACGACAACGCCGGACGACTCTCTCTCTCTCTCTCTCTCTCTCTCTCTCTCTCTCTCTCTCTCTCTCTCTCTCTATCTCTCTCTCTCTCTCTGAACAGCAACGACACCATGGCCTCTGAACAGGTGGCTCCACGGCTGGTTTTGAGTCAGCCAGGCTTAAGAGCATCAGGTTCAATAAACAGATACGGTACAGTAATATATACAGTACCGTATCAGATACAGTACCGTGAGAGACACGGTACCGTGATAGACACAGTACCGTGATAGACACAGTACCGTGATAGACACAGTACCGTGATAGACACAGTACCGTGATAGACACAGTACCGTGATAGACACAATACCGTGATAGACACAGTATCGTGATAGACACAGTACCGAGATAGACACAGTACCGTGATAGACACAGTACCGTGATAGAAACAGCACCGTGATAGACACAGTACCGTGATAGACACAATACCGTGATAGACACAGTACCGCTATAGATAAGTACCATAATAAGCATTACCGTAATGTACCATAAAACTCTGACAACGAGCCATACAGAAGTAGAGTTGAGCTTTAAAATGACCTCAGACAGAAGAAAAGCTCCTGGCTTAAAAGGACAATGACTGCTCCCTGCCTGGCTGTATTGTGAACGCTTGAGAGAGAGAGAGAGAGAGAGAGAGAGAGAGAGAGAGAGAGAGAGAGAGAGAGAGAGAGAGAGGAACGTAAGTGAAGTGAGATAGAAAGAGAGCGGAAGAGACAGGAAGCTGATATATATATATATATATATATATATATATATATATATATATATATATATATATATATATATATATATATATATATATATATATGGTGGCTGATTCATGTGAGAAACTGCAGAAGCTGGTGACTGAGTTTGGTAAAGTGTGTGAAAGAAGAAAGTTAAGAGTAAATGTGAATAACAGCAAGGTTATTAGGTACAGTAGGGTTGAGGGTCAAGTCAATTGGGAGGTGAGTTTGAATGGAGAAAAACTGGAGTAAGTGAAGTGTTTTAGATATCTGGGAGTGGATCTGGCAGCCGATGGAACCATGGAAGCGGAAGTGGATCATAGGGTGGGGGAGGGGGCGAAAATTCTGGGAGCCTTGAAGAATGTGTGGAAGTCGAGAACATTATCTCGGAAAGCAAAAATGGGTATGTTTGAAGGAATAGTGGTTCCAACAATGTTGTATGGTTGCGAGGCGTGGGCTATGGATAGAGTTGTGCGCAGGAGGATGGATGTGCTGGAAATGAGATGTTTGAGGACAATGTGTGGTGTGAGGTGGTTTGATCGAGTAAGTAACGTAAGGGTAAGAGAGATGTGTGGAAATAAAAAGAGCGTGGTTGAGAGAGCAGAAGAGGGTGTTTTGAAATGGTTTGGGCACATGGAGAGAATGAGTGAGGAAAGATTGACCAAGAGGATATATGTGTCGGAGGTGGAGGGAACGAGGAGAAGAGGGAGACCACATTGGAGGTGGAAAGATGGAGTGAAAAAGATTTTGTGTGATCGGGGCCTGAACATGCAGGAGGGTGAAAGGAGGGCAAGGAATAGAGTGAATTGGAGCGATGTGGTATACCGGGGTTGACGTGCTGTCAGTGGATTGAATCAAGGCATGTGAAGCGTCTGGGGTAAACCATGGAAAGCTGTGTAGGTATGTATATTTGCGTGTGTGGACGTATGTATATACATGTGTATGGGGGTGGGTTGGGCCATTTCTTTCGTCTGTTTCCTTGCGCTCCCTCGCAAACGCGGGAGACAGCGGCAAAAAAAAAAAAAAAAAAAAAAAAAAATATATATATATATATATATATATATATATATATATATATATATATATATATATATACGAACATACTGCACAGAAACGCGCACCTTCATAGAACATACAAACCTCCAACAGCCAGATCGAACCCGGGACCCCTGTGCCACAGGCGGGAATGCTACCCGCTAGGCTATGGGCCTGGCTACTAGTATATAACTATTCGAATAATATGTACTCGAATACCCTTCGTCTCACGTTGGTGAGCAACGGGGTCTACACCGGTCATTTCCCAACAGGCGCACATAGCCAGCAGATAGCATTGTACCGAACCTAACTGTACAGCATCCTATCCCACTGTCTTGCCCAGTGTTCAGGTCATACGTCCTATCCCACTGTCTTGCCCAGTGTTCAGGTCATACGTCCTATCCCACTGTCTTGCCCAGTGTTCACGTCATACGTCCTATCCCACTGTCTTGCCCAGTGTTCACGTCATACGTCCTATCCCACTGTCTTGCCCAGTGTTCACGTCATACGTCCTATCCCACTGTCTTGCCCAGTGTACAGGTCATACGTCCTATCCCACATGTCTTACCCAGTGTCCAGGTCATACGTCCTATCCCACATGTCTTACCCAGTGTCCAGGTCATACGTCCTATCCCACATGTCTTACCCAGTGTCCAGGTCATACGTCTTATCCCACATGTCTTGACCAGTGTCCAAGTCGTACGTCCTATCCCACGTGTCTTCTCCCGTCTCCAGTTGGCACGTCCGACCCATTGTGTCTGATCACGTGTCCATCCTATACTTCCTACCCGTCCCATCCCCTGTCCAGGTCGCACTGTCCTATCCCACATGTCTCGTCTTATCCCGTGTCTATCCCGTATGTCGCACCTCGTGTGTCCACGCCCTGTATGTCCTGTTCTCCGTGTCCAGCCTCAGCCCCAAGTCCAGCCCTACATGTTCACCAACCCGTCTAACATTTAATTTCCCATCTCCCAATGTGTCTTACCCACGTCTCCCACGTATCCTCCATACACGTACACGTCCTACCAAAGTGCCTCTCGGACACATCCCTCCCACGCGTCCCATCCCACGTATCCTTCCCACGTGTCCAGTCCACGTATCCTTCCCACGTGTCTAGTCCACGTATCCTTCCCACGTGTCCAGTCCACGTATCGTTCCCACCGTATCCTTCCCACGTGTCCCAGCCCACGTGTCCCATGCCACGGTCCTTCCCACGTGTCCCATCTCCGTGTCCTTCCCACGTGTCCCATCCCACGTATCCTTCCCACGTGTCCCATGCTACGTGTCCCATGCCACGTATCACTGTGTGTCAGCAGGGGGAGAGGCAACAGGTGACAGGCCAGCATCTCCCGGTCGGAAGCATGTTATCACCCCCCCCCCATCCACCTCTCCCCCGCCTCCCTCTTTATTCCCATCCCTCCATCTCCCCCGCCTCAGACATCCCATCTCTTATCTTCCCATTTCTCTCCGTGTCCACATTATCACGTCTCCGCCACACCCAACCCTTCCCATCACACCCGGGTGGTCACCACTATCTGTGGTACGACCTATCAACACCCGGGTGGTTATCACTATCTGTGGTACGACCTATCAACACCCGGGTGGTTATCACTATCTGTGGTACGACCTATCAACACCCGGGTGGTTATCACAATCTGTGGTACGACCTATCACACCCGGGTGGTTATCACTATCTGTGGTACGACCTATCAACACCCGGGTGGTTATCACAATCTGTGGTACGACCAATCAACACCCGGGTGGTCACCACTATCTGTGGTACGACCAATCAACACCCGGGTGGTCACTACTATCTGTGGTACGACCTATCACACCTAGGTGGTCACCACTATCTGTGGTACGACCCATCACACCCAAGTGGTCACCACTATCTGTGGTACGATCCATCAACACCCGGGTGGTCACCACTATCTGTGGTACGACCAATCAACACCTGGGTGGTCACCACTATCTGTGATACGACCCATCACACCCGGGTGGTAATCACTACCTGTGGTACGACCTATCACACCCAGGTGGTCACCACTATCTGCGGCACGACCCATAACACCCGGGTGGTCACCATCTGTGGTACGACCCATCAACACCCGGGTGGTCACCACTCTGTGGTACGATCCATCACACCCGCGTGGTCACCACTATCACTGGTACGACCCATCACACCCAGGTGGTCATCACAATCTGTGGTATGACCCATCTTACCCGGGTGGTCACCACTATCTGTGGTACACCACATCAACACCCGGGTGGTCACCACTATCTGTGGTACGGTCCATCAACACCCGGGTGGTCACCACTATCTGTGGTACGACCCATCACACCCGTGTGGTCACCACTATCTGTGGTACGGTCCATCAACACCCGGGTGGTCACCACTATCTGTGGCACGACCAATCAACACCCGGGTGGTCATCATTATCTGTGGTACGACCCATCAACACCCAGGTGGTCACTACTATCTGTGGTACGACCCATGACACCCAGGTGGTCACCACTATCACTGGTACGACCCATCACACCTGGGTGCTCACCATTTTCTGTGGTAAGACCCATCACACCAGGGTGGTCACCACTATCTGTGGTACGACCCATCACACCCGGGTGGTCATCACTATCACTGGTACGACCCGTCAACACCTGGGTGGTCACCACTATCTGTGATATGACTCATCAACTCCCCGGGTGGTCATCACTATCTGTGGAAAGACCCATCACACCCGGGTGGTCATCATTATCTGTGGTATAAGACCCATCACACCCGGATAGTCACCACTATCTGTGGTAAGACCCATCACACCCGGGTGGTTATCACTATCTGTGGTAAGACCCATCATACCCAGGTGGTCACCACTATCTGTGGTAAGACCCATCATCCCCGGGTGGTCACCACTATCTGCGGTAAGACCAATCACATCCGGATGGTCACTATTATCTGTGGTACGACTCATCACACCCCGGGTGGTCATCACGATCTGTGGTACGACCCATCACACCCGGGTGGTTACCATTACCTGTGGTACGACTCATCACACCCTAGTGGTCACCACTATCTGTAGTACGACCCATCACACCCGGGTGGTCACCATTACCTGTGGTACGACTCATCACACCTGGGTGGTCAACACTATCACTGGTATGACCCATCACACCCGGGTGGCCACCACTATCTGTGGTAAGACCCATCACACCCGGGTGGTCATCACTAACTTTGGTACGACCCATCACACCCGGGTGGTCACCACTATCACTAGTGCGACCTATCAACACCCGGGTGGTCACCACTATGTGGCAAGACCCATCACACCCGGGTGATCATCACTAATTGTGGTACGACCCATCACACCCGGGTGGTCACCACTATCTGTGGTACGACCCATCACACCCGGATGGTCACCATTATCAGTGGTACGATCCATCACATCCGGGTAGTCACCACTCACTGGTACGACCCATCAACACCCGGTAGGTCACCACTATGTGGTACTACTCATCACACCCGGGTGGTCACCAATGTGGTAAGACCCATCACATCCGGGTGGTCACCACCATCTGTGGTACGACCCATTAACACCCGGGTGGTCATCACTATCAGTGGTACGACCCATCAACACCCGGGTGGTCACCACTATGATACGACCCATCACACCCGGGTGGTCACCATTATCTGTGGTACAATCCATCAACACCCGGTTGGTCACCACTATCTGGTACGACCCATCAACCACCGGGTGGTCACCACTACCTGTGGTACGACCTATCACACCCGGGTGGTCACCACTATGTGGTACGACCCATTAACACCCGGATGATCACCACTATCAGTCGTACGACCCATCAACACCCGGGTGGTCACCATCTGTGGTACGACCCATCAACACCCAGGTGGTCACCACTATCTGTGGTACGACCCATCAACACCCAGGTGGTCACCACTATCTGTGGTACGACCCATCAACACCCAGGTGGTCACCACTACCTGTAGTACAACCCATCAACACCCGGGTGGTCACCACTATCTGGTACGACCCATCACACCCGGATGGTCACCACTATCTGTGGTACGACCCATCAACACCCGGGTGGTCACCACTACCTGTAGTACAACCCATCAACACCCGGGTGGTCACCACTATCTGGTACGACCCATCACACCCGGATGGTCACCACTATCTGTGGTACGACCCATCAACACCCAGGTGGTCACCACTACCTGTAGTACAACCCATCAACACCCGGGTGGTCACCACTATCTGGTACGACCCATCACACCCGGATGGTCACCACTATCTGTGGTACGACCCATCAACACCCGGGTGGTCACCACTACCTGTAGTACAACCCATCAACACCCGGGTGGTCACCACTATCTGGTACGACCCATCACACCCGGATGGTCACCACTATCTGTGGCACGACCCATCAACACCCAGGTGGTCAGCACCAATCACCATCGCCATCTTTGGGATGACCCATCGTATCCAGCTTTTGACCAACAATAAAAATGGTAAAAAATATGATGACTATTATAATGATCGTTAGGAGCAGTGATGGTGGAGTAGTTTGTCCATCAAAACCGAAGGATGGCCTCCAACTACGTTTTCTAAAATCCCGTTTTCTCGTAAAAAGAACACGTGAAAACTATGCCTCTCGTTTTCTTTTACCACCCAAAACACGGTATATGATCATGCAGTGTTCCCGATGCTCACTTTATCATGAGCAAGACATGAACTACACACAGTCAAGCTGGCAGACATCGAGCATCTATAAGTTCCCAGTCAACGAGGCATATGTAACACTATTCCATGTTACACTTTACACTCGGCAATCTAGACCGGACCTCAGGTCGCTCAAACACCTTGCAAATAACACAGAGAGTCGGTTCAAGGAAACTTTGACGAGCCAATCACACGTGAGTTCAGAGTTAAATAAAAACGTCACCATGTGAGAACTATAAATGTCTAATAAACATGTAACATCGCCTTCCTCCTACAGGGAGCGCCGACGTGTAAGGTTGGGCGAGAAAATGTTTCTCCATGAACTCCAAGACACACTGCAGTTGTGTGGTGACCACACAACATGCTGTCAACGTCAGGGAGAGGCGCGTTATCCTTCAACCATGGCAGCGCTGGTACGAGGCAACGATCAATATGGAGACATCAACACCCACAATGTTACCACTGCCTCCTGCACAAAACCCGACACACGGAGTAAAATGTTGACCGCTGCGTCAACATACGAGATGGTGGGACCATAATGCTCAGAGGGCGTCGTGTCTTGCTCAATGGGCGAAGTCATGCTCAATGGCTGTACCATCGTGCTCAAATGCCACATCATCATGCTCAATAGCTGTACCGTCATGGTTAATGCCACATCATCATTATACTCAGTGGCTGTACCGTCATGGTTAATGCCACATCATTATACTCAGTGGCCGTACCGTCATGGTTAATGCCTTATCATTATACTCAGTGGCTGTACCGTCATGGTTAATGCCACATCATCATTATACTCAGTGGCTGTACCGTCATGGTTAATGCCACATCATTATTATACTCAGTGGCTATACCGTCATGGTTAATGCCACATCATTATACTCAGTGGCTGTACCGTCATGGTTAATGCCACATCATTATACTCAGTGGCTATACCGTCATGGTTAATGCCACATCATTATACTCAGTGGCTGTACCGTCATGGTTAATGCCACATCATTATACTCAGTGGCTGTACCGTCAGGGTTAATGCCACATCATCATTATACTCAGTGGCTGTACCGTCATGGTTAATGCCACATCATTATACTCAGTGGCTGTACCGTCAGGGTTAATGCCACATCATTATACTCAGTGGCTGTACCGTCAGGGTTAATGCCTTATCATTATACTCAGTGGCTGTACCGTCAGGGTTAATGCCTTATCATTATACTCAGTGGCTGTACCGTCATGGTTAATGCCACATCATTATACTCAGTAGCTGTACCGTCATGGTTAATGCCATATCATTATATACTCAGTGGCTGTACCGTCATGGTTAATGCCACATCATTATACTCAGTGGCTGTACCGTCATGGTTAATGCCACATCATTATACTCAGTGGCTGTACCTTCATGGTTAATGGCTGTGTACCGTCGTGCCCAGTGGGTGTAGCCTCCAGCTCAACTGTCGAAGTGGCGTCTTTAAGGGTAGTGATCTCTCTTTTCTCTTAAGGTTTAATATTATAAACTTCACGATGGTTCTTGAGCTAAACACACATAAACCGGACCCAGACATAAAGAAATCCTTCACTTTGGTGGCGCGGCGAAAGCAACTTAAGATATATCGATCAACATCACATTAGATGATTTTCTACATACAATACTAGAACTCAGTTCCACCTGCAGCAAACACTTTTAAAGATTGTGATGCTAGGCAAGGGTCGCTAGGCTTGGCTAGGGTTCCTAGGATGGTATTGTGACGGTTGTAGAACACGTGAATATGATAAAATACCAACCCAACCAACGTTAACTTAGTCTATACTTGAAATAACCAATATTCTGAGGGATCGCTGTCCACGATGCACGGTCGACTCTGGCTGGTACGCCTGCGTTGTATTTTTCCCACGCTACCAACATCTCTCTCTACACACAAACACACTCACACGAGACCTTCGTGGTGTAGCGATCTGTACTGCTGTCCCGTGACGCACTTACGGGCCGCTACGGGTCGAGCCCGCATAGATTCATATCCTAGAGAGAGAGAGAGAGAGAGAGAGAGAGAGAGAGAGAGAGAGAGAGAGAGAGAGAGAGAGAGAGAGAGAGAAACTACGTAACTCAAGTCAGACTTTCACACACACGTCAGGGTTATGTATTTCACGGACGGATTGCTGGTGGCAATCGCCGAGTAACAGTGTAGTCCTGTCCACAAACACCATGCGGAAGCCGATGTTCATAAATAAAGGTGTATTTAACGGGCTCAAGCCTCCTTCAATCAGTCAACCCTTAACACAAAAAAAAAAAAAAAAATAACACATCTGTAAGAGTTAACGAACTATAGCATTTATCAACATTACTTCTGCTACTACTAGTACTTAACACACACACAAAAAATAAGAGATTTGTAAGAGTTGAACTACAACATTTATTACTACTACTACTACTATTACTACCACTAATAATAATAATACTAATAATAATAATTAAATATTAATTGATTCCATTTAATGTGAAGAGAGACAATGTCTTGGCAGAGCACGGCGATCACGTGGCTGCAAGGAAAAGGATGTGACAACTATGGAGTCGTTATAACTGTGTTATCATATCCGCTAAACCGCATTATATACATCACAAAGAAAACGGAAGTTAATGACGAGAGTCACTACATAATAGGAATGACTCTGTTATTTCTATCTGTACGGTAACTCGCTAATTAGAACTCGTAAATAAGTAGTTCAAGTGAACGACTTCCGGTTTCTTTGTTGTCTAAGTTTGTGAACATATTCCCGTACTCGCTACGTAGGTGCAAAGTCTCCATCACTCACAGCAGATAACATACAATCTACCAGCACGTCCTTTGCTTTTAACAAACCTGAATAGTTTACCTTCTCAGAAAGCTACGTCTTATAACTCAAAATCTTTCACATAATCTTACTTGTCCTTCTTGATGTCGATATCTCTATAAACACGGGAAACATTCGTCATCTCTTCAATATTTAGTCTTGAAAGGTTGTGAGAACTGATCATCTAACAGCGAATACCCTCACCCACTCACCCCACCAGAAGTGCTCACACAAAAACGCGACTCACAACGACCAACCACTCATAAACCGGTGGGTCTAGAGCGCCTCTAAATCATACACCTCATAACTTCCTCACAAGCGATAATACAAAAGTCCAAGTGTGGCGTGAACACTGAAGCCTTCAAATTATTGTTCAAAGGTAACGAGTTACCAACTTACATCCTCTCAACATTTCCTATGACAGTGACTGACCAGCTCACATAGGATTACTCCATGTCATGTCAAACTTCCCACTGTCCCTAACACTCTGCAGCCACGGACAAGAAGCAGTTGAGCACAAGACAGTCATGCCACGGTTACCGTCACGCCAACACTTTATGCAAACTCTCTACTGGTCTGGAAGACACCATAGGCTACATCAGATACTGAAGGTACTGACTGTACAGCGTATACATGGTCAAGGGTAAAGATGATCTCTTAAGAAACTAAACAAATCTAGCTATTGCACCTGTCATTTCCAAAATCTTACCCACACACACTACTACATACAATTATATACTCGCAGCTAAATTCGGTTCTTTTTAAAGTTACTAACGGTCGAGCCAGCAGGAGGAGTTGGTGAGAGCTTACCTCTGGACAGTCAAAGCCCACGAGAAATCTTAGCACCAGGCCAAGCCCTCACGCCAGACACTACCATCTATCCCCCCCAACACTCAAGGAGTTACACCATACTCAATAGCAGTCACAGAACCTTTCTCGTTGTGGGCAAAATACGAATCAGGACAAAGGTCTTTTCTGTACAGAACCCGACAAAATGAACCCAAAACAACAACTAAGGCAGAACTCAATTACAGTAGACGTTTCATTTCGTGTTTTCTTCTTTAAGTATAAGTATATTCCTAGTCCTAGATTACCAAACTGAAGCTAAACACTCACTATCTACGTTATTTATATCGAAGGTTTGTTGGTTTAAATACATATTTAGGCTTTTACCGCCTACCTAAAACTCTCTCCTACTGCATACGACAGCCCTTGGATCCCGGGATAATACCATGTGTTTTGGTTTTCATGAATGAAGTCATGAGCGTCCAATATCCAGCCATCTAAACCTTTAAAACATAACCACTGAAACATCCCTCACTGTTTGTTCTCATTTACCTCTCCCTGGATGTCTAGTCGAAGAACGTACAGGCCACCATCAATTTTGTAGTTGCTCAACCAAACCCCGTCAATATGCGAAGTTTTCCTTAAGAAAATGTGACATGTAAAATGATGCTTTACAAACATTCCAAACATCGAAATATTCTCAAATTATTCAACAAAAGGAAAAAAATCTGAATTATCATTTTTTTTTTTTTTTTGTTTATACTTTGTCGCTGTCTCCCGCGTTTGCGAGGTAGCGCAAGGAAACAGACGAAAGAAATGGCCCAAACCCCCCCCCCCCCCATACACATGTACATACACACGTCCACACACGCAAATATACATACCTACACAGCTTTCCATGGTTTACCCCAGACGCTTCACATGCCTTGATTCAATCCACTGACAGCACGTCAACCCCTGTATACCACATCGCTCCAATTCACTCTATTCCTTGCCCTCCTTTCACCCTCCTGCATGTTCAGGCCCCGATCACACAAAATCTTTTTCACTCCATCTTTCCACCTCCAATTTGGTCTCCCTCTTCTCCTCGTTCCCTCCACCTCCGACACATATATCCTCTTGGTCAATCTTTCCTCACTCATTCCCTCCATGTGCCCAAACCACTTCAAAACACCCTCCTCTGCTCTCTCAACCACGCTCTCTTTATTTCCACACACCTCTCTTACCCTTACGTTACTTACTCGATCAAACCACCTCACACCACACACTGTCCTCAAACATCTCACCTCCAGCACATCCATCCTCCTGCGCACAACTCTATCCACAGCCCACGCCTCGCAACCATACAACATTGTTGGAACCACTATTCCTTCAAACATACCCATTTTTGCTCTCCGAGACAATGTTCTCGACCTCCACACATTTTTCAAGGCTCCCAAAATTTTCGCCCCCTCCCCCACCCTATGATCCACTTCCGCCTCCATGGTTCCATCCGCTGACAGATCCACTCCCAGATATCTAAAACACCCCACTTCCTCCAGTTTTTCTCCATTCAAACTCACCTCCCAATTGACTTGACCCTCAACCCTACTGTACCCAACAACCTTGCTCTCATTCACATTTACTCCTAACTTTCTTCTTCCACACACCTTACCAAACTCCGTCACCAGCTTCTGCAGTTTCTCACATGAATCAGCCACCAGCGCTGTATCATCAGCGAACAACAACTGACTCACTTCCCAAGCTCTCTCATCCCCAACAGACTTCATACTTGCCCCTCTTTCCAGGACTCCCGCATTTACCTCCCTAACAACCCCATCCATAAACAAATTAAACAACCATGGAGACATCACACACCCCTGCCGCAAACCTACATCCACTGAGAACCAACCACCCTCCTCCCCTCCTACACGTACACATGCCTTACATCCTCGATAAAAACTCTTCACTGCTTCCAACAACTTGCCTCCCACACCATATATTCTCAATACCCTCCACAGAGCACCTCCATCAACTCTATCATATGCCTTCTCCAGATCCATAAATGCTACATACAAATCCATTTGCTTTTCTAAGTATTTCTCACATACATTCCCCAAGGCAAACACCTGATCCACACATCCTCTACCACTTCTGAAACCGCACTGCTCTTCCCCAATCTGATGCTCTGTACATGCCTTCACCCTCTCAATCAATACCCTCCCATATAATTTACCAGGAATACTCAACAAACTTATACCTCTGTAATTTGAGCACTCACTCTTATCCCCTTTGCCTTTGTACAATGGCACTATGCACGCATTCCGCCAATCCTCAGGCACCTCACCATGAGTCATACATACATTAAATAACCTTACCAACCAGTCAACAATACAGTCACCCCCTTTTTTAATAAATTCCACTGCAATACCATCCAAACCTGCTGCCTTGCCGGCTTTCATCTTCCGCAAAGCTTTTACTACCTCTTCTCTGTTTACCAAATCATTTTCCCTAACCCTCTCACTTTGCACACCACCTCGTCCAAAACACCCTATATCTGCCACTCTGTCATCAGACACATTCAACAAACCTTCAAAATACTCATTCCATCTCCTTCTCACATCACCACTACTTGTTATCACCTCCCCATTTACGCCCTTCACTGAAGTTCCCATTTGCTCCCTTGTCTTACGCACCCTATTTACCTCCTTCCAGAACATCTTTTTATTCTCCCTAAAATTTACTGATAGAATTATCATATAATCAGGAATCTATCAATCATTCAGGCTGTTTCTAAGTATGAGTGTAATTGGTATTAATCACGATTTTGCGCGTCATTTTATATATTACGTTTATTACCAAAAGCTACCACAACGACTTGTGGCTCATTGAACAGTTTGTAACCCAGGGCACGATAAAGTCAGATAAGCTAAAGGTCATTTAATTGTTTAATCAACTTTTAACCACGCGAGTTTCCCTTCAAAACCCGGTTATTAAGATTTCACATCACTACTTTTAAGTCATTAATAGTTCATGCTACTATACTTCCATTTGATCTAACGTCCCAGGCGCATGTTCACTCTTCAATTTGAGTCAATGTTCATGGCGTTCGTGTGTGTGCACACAACACTTCGATGGTCGCTACGGCAAATTCTTCCTTATTCTGTTTCATAACAGCCAAAGATTAAAGCAGATGTGCACCATTACTGACTTGGGATAGTAAATACTACAGCTTGCTACCCGGCGCTATGAGAATTTTATACATGTGATGGTTATACAGATCGAGTGACAATGTTTGGAGCCCCGTGAGTTTTGCCCGTACTTTACTTTAATCCTCTAAGAAACTCGTCCCATTTTGCTCTTAACCTACCAAAACCCGCTCCTCTACTCGACAACAATCAGGGACACTTATAGCCTAATCCTTCCCACCAACTGAACCTTAACCCGGATGATCAACAAGGATCATTATGTAACTCCTTACAAAAAAAAAAGTCAAAAAAAGAAAAATGTACGATAGGTTATCGCTACTCTACACTCCAGTGTTTTGTACACTTGCCTGCTAATGGTCACCAAACTATTGTGCACTTCTCGATCCAAAATGAATTTCGTCTATCTATACTGGTAAACTAATGGTTTTATTGCGTTTAACGACATATTCCCAAAGGCTTTTAAATCTAAGTGAAAAATGCTTAAACGTTTGGGAAATTGTTCTGTTAGCAAGCTCGCCCATACATGCTGCACTGCAACAGTCAACCAAAATACATGTAATATAACCAAAAACATGTACTATAATCAAAATACATGTAATATAACCAAAAACATGTACTATAATCAAAATACATGTAATATAACCAAAAACATGTACTATAACCAATATACATGTAACATAACCAAAAACAGGTACTATAATAAAAATACATGTAATGTAACCAAACACATGGACAATAATCAAAATACATGTAATATAACCAAACACATGTGCTATCATCAAAATACATGTAATATGACCAAACACATGTGCTATAATAAAAATACATGTAATATAACCAAAAACATGTACTATAACCAAAATACATGCAATATAACCAAAAACATGTACTATACTCAAAATACATGTAATATCACCTAAATAACATTTATCCAGCAAACTACAATTATATATATATATATATATATATATATATATATATATATATATATATATATATATATATATATATATATATATAATGAATTTCTGCATGCATGGGTCCTGTACAAAAAAAAATTTACGTTCATTTGTAGTGACGTAACTCATCGGTGTGGTACAAAAATAAAGCCAAGATGCATCTGGATCTGCCACAATCTAATATTAACTTCTACAACAACATTATTCTGGCTTTTTTCTCCAGTGAAATATTGTCCGGTATTATTTGTCATAGATGTTTAGTACTTAATGTACCAAACACACTGCTCACCGCTGTTATTAAAACATCAAACAAAAGTGAGGAAGAAACTATAATTTATATATATATATATATACATATATATATATATATATATATATATATATATATATATATATATATATATATATATATTTCTTTCTTTCAAACTATTCGCCATTTCCCGCGTTAGCGAGGTAGCGTTAAGAACAGAGAACTGGGCCTTTGAGGGAATATCCTCACCTGGCCCCCTTCTCTGTTCCTTCTTTTGGAAAATTAAAAAAAAACGAGAGGGGAGGATTTCCAGCCCCCCCGCTCCCTCCCCTTTTAGTCGCCTTCTACGACACGCAGGGAATACGTGGGAAGTATTTTATATATACGAGAGTATATATAAAAAGAAATGACTTAACCTATTCTAAGTCCCTAACCTAACTTACCTTTTCCTGCATGAAAATTTTTATTTATTTACATGGTTAGCTCTTTCCTTTACTCGTACAATAACTGGGATCCTAAAAGTTTTGATACTGCAATAACCAAATTATCAAAACGCTGGCAGATATATATAATTCACAAATATGCTCGTTTACTTCTCGAAGTATCGTGTGGGCCAAGGAAATGACTTGAAACTGCAGCCTGTGAGTGACTGTGACACATTTTCGTCGCCATTAATCCAAAAATAACAGAGAATTTTCCAGTAACATTACCGCTCCGGACATCCACTTGTGGAAATGAAGGTCAGAATCGTTCCAAATATATCAACCATCATCGGGGAAACTACTGGTCAAACCAAACTAAATCTTACTCAGTAATATTCCCTGGATATCCGAGTCGATAATCATACCATTATAAAATGTTTCCCATGACGGAGAAAAGATAAAAATGGTTTCTACAAATACCTTCTCGAGAAAGCCAGTAGCTGGATGAGAAGACGACCCTTTTCGTGCCCAGGTCCGCCACCATTATCTCTCTTTGCTGACTCTATAATGTCAAAAACGCAACTTCCAAGCTATATTCCAATCTTGCAATGATCCACAAGGCTCCTGGTAATCTACATCGACACTTTAAGAATTCACGTCAGACTAACATTGCAAGTTATGTACTAACCGCGAAATATGGTTCGGCTCATAAAACCGTATTATGATCCTGCGTTTCATATATTCTTTTAAGGAATATATTACTTAGTTTTACCTATGTTCATATACACATTCATGAAACTGTTTCCATAATATTGTTTTTATATGTATAGAACTAATCATTTCTTTACAATGTGTATAAGAATATACCTCAACTCTTTTTCGTAAGTCGTATCAACGAAGTTTTCAGTAGAAGAAATGATCATTCACTTAAAAATATTCCATTATTTTTCAATTTTCGGTCATAAATTTACCACTAAATGCACCAGTGATTTCCAAGACAAAGAGCGTAATAACCGTGGGAACTTGCTGAGCAAAATAAGGGCAATAAAAAAAGATAATGGCACATTGAATACATCCTGAATGCTCTTTTTTTTCTCTTTCTTGAGACTGTAAAGTCTGCCAAACCAGTTGTTATTGACCATTGATAACTTCTGAATCACGCTTGGTCATTAAGAGACATGATTCTAAGCTTTACAATATACATATTGTTCAACGTTACCATATGTTAAACATGTAGGAGAAATCCTCAACCTCCCCAAAATAAAACGATTACTCCAATGCAATACAACATGGCAAGGCAGCATCATAATCTTCCTAGGGGAAAAGATTACACGAAAGCAACACAAAATGGTCGTAACTTACCTTAGTGGCGGTTACAGGGGAGCGGAGTCCCTCATGAATGGGTTGGACGGTCAGCATTGACCGCCTGTTGCTACCAAACTGGGAATGCATTGTTATACTCCGATTAAACACAGATTAACAACTGGTGTAATAGTTATCCCTTTCAGTAAAATCGCTTAGATAACCGAGAGCTTTTCAAATTATTTGCCACGCGAATATATATATATTTCCGAAAAAGCTTAACCTTGTTTGTACAGTACACGTTTTTCTATTTCAATTTACGAATAAACACTTCGACTCTGCGGTCAAACACGTCAATGATCGCTCGATAGAAAGTAATCCAGGGAATATGGCAGAGTCGTACGCTTATAATGCCGACAGATAATTATCATTCAGAGCCCGTTGGCCGGACCACCACCACACACACACTTGATACCTTCTCTCCGAATAAACAAAGTGGGAAATATCACCAGACACTTCAACGATCAGGTATAACTTTCAGGTTGTTATTGTAGTGACACCGAGGTACAGGAGCAGTGGCTGGAGGGTATACCAGGCAACAAGGTGGCCATTGATGCGGGCTGTTGTGGGCAGTCTTAAGCCGGCGGCTCCACTGACTGAGGATGTATGATGATAGGTTGCGTCCGGTGCCTTTGTCTGTATGTCTGTGTGTTTACCTCGGCTATTCTACGAGTCCTTTGTGAGGTACATTAGGTTGATAATCTTGTTTATGTATATACTTGCCGACCTGTTTCATGAGCCTGACTTTGTATCAGTAGCGAAATCATCTCTTGAGAAGCGAGGTCTGGTGTCGTAATCTAATTGTTTATGATGTGTATGTGAGACATGGCCAGGTAGACTGATCTCTGACGTCTACCCAACAGCGGTGTGTACTTGTTTGTTTGTATGTGTTCATGTCTGAAGTAACTCGTTGATATAGATAGTTTCAGTGGGTCAGATATTGATACATATTGTTCCCCTTGTAAACAACCATGGCAGTTTTAGTCTGAATCGGACAAGACTAAACTTACCAGTCTAGAACGTGTGTCAACACATGAATGGCTGGCTACTCATGTCAACATTATTCATGACCCATACTGGAGGCAGGAGACGAGGCTCACAGTGAGTCACCACCTCCTCATGATCGCTCAAGAATACCCCGCGTCACACCTCACTTGCAAACAACATCCAATCAATATCTCCTTCATAATTTTTATTTCTCCATTATTGATAACATCAGTTATAATTGATGAATTATTATTTGTTAGTTATAACAGCAGCAACAGATGGCATCCTGGCCAGTTGTCTCAATACTGACCACCAGTACCTCCAGCCATCCAGGGTAAAAATGTATAACTTCCCTTAAGCTTTCAAAGCTTAAATGATTCATATGAAAACTTCCCTTAAGCTTTCAAAGCTTAAATGATTCATATGAAAACTTCCCTTAAGCTTTCAAAGCTTAAATGATTCATATGAAAACTTCCCTTAAGCTTTCAAAGCTTAAATGATTCATATGAAAACTTCCCTTAAGCTTTCAAAGCTTAAATGATTCATATGAAAACTTCCCTTAAGCTTTCAAAGCTTAAATGATTCATATGAAAACTTCCCTTAAGCTTTCAAAGCTTAAATGATTCATATGAAAACTTCCCTTAAGCTTTCAAAACTTAAATGATTCCTATGAAAACCATAAACTGGATGAGACTCATCAGGTTATCTCATACCTCGAAAAACGCACTAGCAAGACTTCAGGTCTTAACCATCTGCTTCGTCGAAATCCATCATTAGATAAATATAAGACCAGCCATTCCCGGCCATTATCAATGAAATGAAAGTTTAATCCGATAATTTTCCTCATTAGTTATAAGTACATCAACGTCTGCAACAGATTCATGCGCACCGTAAATACATACCCAGCAAATAACTCAAACGGTTTAATTTAAGAAAATAATTCTTGTTCCCAAACAGCGTGAAAGATTCATAAGGTAATCTGGTTCAGATTCCTGGTTACACGTCCCGCCAGTGGTTCTGCAGAGGTCCACATTATGTCATACGATGTCTTTTCAATGGTCGTCTGGTTCCATTGTTTATCCAAAGCTCGAGGTGTGAAAGGAGAGACACTTTCCCACTAAAGGTAAGAACGCCATGCCAGTCAGATGACTGGATGTCCAATCTTGAACACCTCAGACTCACAACAATATACGTATATGCAGAACTTTCCCTTCACCGTAAAGCGATACAGCCACAATCACAACTGGACATTATTTATAAACGGTGAGCACTTTCTTTTCATACATCCTCAGACAGAGGATGTTTCTTGGCGCTACCACGCTGACGCGGAAACAGCGATTATGTACAATACAAAATTATATATATATATATATATATATATATATATATATATATATATATATATTTTTTTTTTTTTTTTTCTTTTTTTTTTGGCTTTGTCGCTGTCTCCCGCGTTTGCAAGGTAGCGCAAGGAAACAGACGAAAGAAATGGCCCAACCCACCCCCATACACATGCCTTGATTCAATCCACTGACAGCACGTCAACCCCGGTATACCACATCGCTCCAATTCACTCCATTCCCTGCCCTCCTTTCACCCTCCTGCATGTTCAGGCCCCGATCACACAAAATCTTTTTCACTCCATCTTTCCACCTCCAATTTCGGTCTCCCTCCTCTCCTCGTTCCCTCCACCCTCGACACACACATCCTCCCGGTCAACCCCTCCTCACTCACTCCCCCCATGTGACCAAACCATTTCAAAACACCCTCTTCTGCTCTCTCAACCACGCTCCCCCCATTTCCACACACCTCTCCCACCTCCACGCTACTCACTCGATATATATATATATATATATATATATATATATATATATATATATATATATATATATATATATATATACGAACAAAGTGCACATGAACGCGCTTTCATAGAACATACAAACCTCCAACAGCCAAGATCGAACCCGGGACCCCTGTGCAACAGGCGGGAGCGCTACCGCTACGCTATATATATATATATATATATATATATATATATATATATATATATATATATATATATATATATATATATTCCTGGGGATAAGGGAGAAAGAAGACTTCCCACGTATTCCCTGCGTGTCGTACAAGGCGACTAAAAGGGGAGGGAGCGGGGGAAAGGAAATCCTCCCCTCTCTTTTTTAATTTTCCAAAAGGAGGAACAGAGAAGGGGGCCAAGTGAGGATTTCCCCTTAAAGGCTCAGTCCTCTGTTCTTAGCGCTACCTCGCCAACGCTGGAGATGGGTGAAGGCATGTACAGAACATCAGATTGGAGAAGAGCAGTGTGGTTTCAGAAGTGGTAGAGGATGTGTGGATCAGGTGTTTGCTTTGAAGAATGTATGTGAGAAATACTCAGAAAAGCAAATGGATTTGTATGTAGCATTTATGGATCTGGAGAAGGCATATGATAGAGTTGATAGAGATGCTCTGTGGAAGGTACTAAGAATATATGGTGTGGGAGGCAAGTTGTTAGAAGCAGTGAAAAGTTTTTATCGAGGATGTAAGGCATGTGTACATGTAGGAAGAGAGGAAAGTGATTGGTTCTCAGTGAATGTACGTTTGCGGCAGGGGTGTGTGATGTCTCCATGGTTGTTTAATTTGTTTATGGATAGGGTTGTTAGGGAGGTGAATGCAAGAGTTTTGGAAAGAGGGGCAAGTATGAAGTCTGTTGGGGATGAGAGAGCTTGGGAAGCGAGTCAGTTGTTGTTCGCTGATGATACAGTGCTGGTGGCTGATTCATGTGAGAAACTGCAGAAGCTGGTGACCGAGTCTGGTAAAGTGTGTGAAAGAAGAAAGTTAAGAGTAAATGTGAATAAGAGCAAGGTTATTAGGTACAGTAGGGTTGAGGGTCAAGTCAATTGGGAGGTACGTTTGAATGGAGAAAAACTGGAGGAAGTGAAGCGTTTTAGATATCTGGGAGTGGAATTGGCAGCGGATGGAACCATGGAAGCGGAAGCGAATCATAGGGTGGGGGAGGGGGCGAAAATCCTGGGAGCCTTGAAGAATGTGTGGAAGTCGAGAACATTATCTCGGAAAGCAAAAATGGGTATGTTTGAGGGAATAGTGATTCCAACAATGTTGTATGGTTGCGAGGTGTGGGCTATGGATAGAGTTGTGCGCAGGAGGGTGGATGTGCCGGAAATGAGATGTTTGAGGACAATGTGTGGTGTGAGGTGGTTTGATCGAGTAAGTAATGTAAGGGTAAGAGAGATGTGTGGAAATAAAAAGAGCGTGGTTGAGAGCACAGAAAAGGGTGTTTTGAAATGGTTTGGGCACATGGAGAGAATGAGTGAGGAAAGATTGACCAAGAGGATATATGTGTCGGAGGTGGAGGGAACGAGAAGTGGGAGACCAAATTGGAGGTGGAAAGATGGAGTGAAAAAGATTTTGAGTGATCGGGGCCTGAACATGCAGGAGGGTGAAAGGTCGGCAAGGAATAGAGTGAATTGGATCGATGTGGTATACCGGGGTTGACGTGCTGTCAGTGGAGTGAATCAGGGTATGTGAAGCGTCTGGGGTAAACCATGGAAAGTTGTGTGGGGCCTGGATGTGGAAAGGGAGCTGTGGTTTCAGGCATTATTGCATGACAGCTAGAGACTGAGTGTGAACGAATGGGGCCTTTGTTGTCTTTTTCTGGCACTACCTCGCACACATGAGGGGGGAGGGGGATGGTATTCCATGTGTGGCGAGGTGGCGATGGGAATGAATAAAGGCAGACAGTGTGAATTGTGTGCATGGGTATATATGTATGTGTCTGTGTGTATATATATGTGTACACTGATGTGTATAGGTATGTATATTTGCGTGTGTGGATGTGTATGTATATACATGTGTATGGGGGTGGGTTGGGCCATTTCTTTCGTCTGTTTCCTTGCGCTACCCCACAAACGCAGGGAGACAGCGACAAAGCAAAATACATAAATATATATATATATATATATACATACATATATATATATATACACGCTACGTTCATTATAACTAAGAGCACATAAAACATACGAGAAAAAAGCATCATTATTGCAAACATGATTATCAGATTGCCTCTGTAATGATATACTTTAATGAAAGGTGGACGGCTGTATTTAGTTTGATTTTTTAGTTTTAAAATATTTATTGTCTAGATATACATAGACAAAGCATTTCAGCGAGAGTGCACATGAAGGGTACGGTACATGGCTAAGGGGTAGGCGGAAGCCTGTATATAGAATACAGTGGGTACAATACATCATGGGTGTAGGGTACATGGCTAGGAGGTAGGTGGAGGCCAGTATAGATTGTACAGTGGGTACAATACATCATGGGTGAAGGGTACATGGCTAGGGGGTAGGTGGAGGCCAGTATAGAACGTACAGTGGGTACAATACATCATGGGTGAAGGGTACATGGCTAGGAGGTAGGCAGAGGCCAGTATAGAACATACAGTGGGTACATCATGGGTGAAGGGCACATGGCTAGGAGGTAGGTGGAGGCCAGTATAGTGCGTAGTGGGTACAATACATCATGGGTGAAGGTTACATGGCTAGGGGGTAGGTGAAGGCCACTATAGAACATACAGTGGGTACACTACATCGATACAGAAGCATGACACTGGCATTTCGCTCTTATCGATTTTAATTATAAAGTTATTTCACCTAGGTAACTTTCATCACAGGAAGCTTTTGCCCTTAAGCGCAAATTTACCACAATTCACATAAGGCTGTTTTGCTTCATTACCCAAAAATACTGGAGAAAACCAATTACAGTTCTTAAGAGATACTTTCCTATGACTTATCCTATGACTATCACTTACACTATCAAATTGCAAAAGCATTTGGCAGGTGCAATTAAAACTACAGTATGATTTAAGTCCGAGTCATTTTGTCTAATTCAAACCATCTTAGGTCACTGTTAAGTTCAGCCAAAGGAATAAAAAAAGAATTCAAACTGCACCAGACCACAGAGTCCTTATCAAGCCTGTGTGTGATAATGGAAGAGATCAGAAACTTACAGATTAACGAGGTAAGCTATAAACATTTCAAGTAGAAAATGAACAAACAATGTTTCATGGTTTACTCCAAATTCCTCAACATTTCCTGTTATATGCTGCAAATTGTATGAAGTTTCCCATTTCTTTTGTAATAACAGATGATTTCTGTCACCAGGGTATATTTATGAATATCAAGATTAAGCTGGAGAATGTCATGAGTAAATCTTCCTTTTAGTTTAAGGTATCTTGACTACAGCATCATTATTATTGTTCTCTTCTGTCAACAAAATGTTTGCTTTTGTTTCAATTTTGATAAATCAGGCCCGAAATAATAATAATCAAAGGATGTAATTCAAAGTAATTTTCACTTGTTTATTTCCACATCTGTAACTAAATATGTGTTTCTACAGGATGATGATGGCTAATTATCATAACTAGTAACGCTAACACTTGCTCATGTTCTGTGATCCACAACATCTTGCAAAAGAAATATCAAGTTACACCCAGCCAACACATACACACCCAAGCACTTCCTCACCTTAATTCTAGTTTGTCACATAATCCTACGTCTCTCTGTCTGTATTCAAGCCCAGGAGCATCACTAGTCAACATGTTCATTCTCTTGTCAATGTCCACAATCCCAGATGGTGACAATCATTAGTCTCATCTGCACAAGAAACTAAACATTAATGCCACTTGTAATCTCATTAGTACAAAAATATTCGCTCACACTCAGTCTCTAGCTGTCATGTGTAATGATCAAGAGTTGAAGAGATATGAAATGGTTTGGAAACAAAGGAAGAGTGAGGGGAGATTGACCAATTTGGAGACAGGCAGACAAAGCAGAACCATGGAAAAGTCAGCTGAGCCTGGTTGCAAATAAGGGTCTGTGGTTTCAATACATTGTACACAAAAGGTAGAGAATGGATGTGAACAACTGGGCCATTTTCTTTGTCCATTATTGTTGCTACTTTGCTAATGTAGGAAACAGCGAACAAGCATTAAAAAAAAAAAGAGAGAAACAGTTTTGAACACAAATATATCATTGAAAATTGTATTCTCATCTACCAATATATAGTTATGCAAATAGTGTATTCTCATCAGATAATTCACACAGTCCTCTCCTCAACATTTGTAATCCCATTTGTATCTTCATCCATCAGTATTTACAACATCTAACAACAAAGTCTCACTTATTGACACCTGTCTCATCCCTCTAAGCAAACAGTTTCTGAATATGATACTTCTATGTCAATATACAAAGGCAACCACTTAACAAGTTAAATACTGTAGCACTTTAGAATTGCATAACAGATGTATGGGAGGAGCTTCTTACTCTGTCATGAAGGAACATCTTACACTCACTAGGCAGTTCAGGTATTTCATTTCAGAATATTATGATGGCTTAAGCCACTAATCAATAAAACTTCTGCTTGCAACTCATTATTTTGTTGCAGTATGCAATAACTTTGGATACAATTCTCCTGCAGCACATATTGTTGCATGGATGTAGAAATGAACCAAGATTTCATCTGCGAGTGCTCCTACCTAAAGGTGCAATATCCATACACGCCTGATTTCACATTTAGCAAAATATGCATGTCTTTTTATCAAATCTCATGAGTTGTATTTGTCAACCTTATAGATTGAGAACTTAAATACCTTTCTTTAATTCCAAATGAAAATATCACCAAACTAATAATACAGAGAAGAGCATTCTATTTAATGTACTGATTCTTTCTAAAAGAATCACTGGATACAGACACTGAGGAGTCTTTTATAGGATAGCAATGTCATGTAGAATACATGGGGGATTATAAGCAGGTCTGAAAATCCATCTATATTTCTGATGCTTGTTCCCTTTGAGAACTCCCTCAAGGAGGTGGCCACAGCAAAAGCATCTCCATAACTGGTGAACTACACTAGAGTACATGAAAATGTACAAGGAAATGATAGATGGATGTGCTGAAAATCTTGATTAAGGCTACAGATATTTCAGATGGTAGAAGAATGCAAGGGGATCCAGTGCAATAACAATATTTTGTGTGAAAGTCACACGGACCCCTTGGTCTCGACTAACAAATCAACAAAGCGTAAACTGAAAAAGGAAAAAAGCTCTTTCAAAGATTTATAAGTTCATATTTCCCTTTAACTTGCTAGACATATGTTGTTGATGTAAAAATGGAGGTTGAGTGATGTTATGGAAGTTGTCTACCTGATTCATCCCACTGTACTGAGAACGGAGTAATGATAAATTTTCTAAAAAAACAGTTTATACTTTTCCCTAAGACTTATAAAAGGCCTTAAGTGCTTTTTCCCAAAGTTAATGCATCTAAACAGTAGAAGATAATGAATATACTAATTAAATGTGACATTCAGTTTTAGCTTGAAGAAATATTTTAAACCAAAAAAGTCCACTTGAAAATGGACTAAGGGCAACAGTAGCTAAGAAGTTATGTAGCAATCTTTTTGGAAAGAGGTTGCATATCTCAATCATCTTATGTTTGAGGCAGGTGCCATGTGCTGCATCAAGAGGGCAATGCTTGATACAAAGCCACTTACTTACAACAGAGTACATACGGTAGAGTGAGGTCTTATGCTTAGGTAGAGGTTCTGAGGCATAATCAGGACAGAAAAAAAGTGAAAGCAGATAGGAGTGATGCCCTATTTCCCTAGCCTTTTCCTTTAGTTATATTTCCATGATCAAAATGCTTATCATTCCACATTCTAAAAAGTAAGCTAAGGATGTGCAACAGAAGAACATCATAAATTCATACATTATTATAAAAATAAGCAAAACAGAGCTAAAACTGGGGTACAGAGGAGCTCATCCTGGTTACACCTCTATCACTGTACACTTGATATGGAATAATTTCAAAGCCTTTTTTGTCTTTTCCTGGCACTACCTCTCTTGGAGAGAGAGAGAGAGGGGGGGGGGTCATGTGTAGCGGGATGGTGACAGGAATGGATGAAGGCAGTAAGTGTGAATATGCACCTGTGTATATATGTCTGTGTATGTATGTATATGTTGAAATGTATATGTGCATGGATGAGCATTTATGTATATATATATATATATATTTTTTTTTTTTTTTTTGCTGTCTCCCGCGTTTGCGAGGTAGCGCAAGGAAACAGACAAAAGAAATGGCCCAACCCACCCCCATACACATGTATATACATACGTCCACACATGCAAATATACATACCTACACAGCTTTCCATGGTTTACCCCAGACGCTTCACATGCCTTGATTCAATCCACTGACAGCACGTCAACCCCTGGTATACCACATCGCTCCAATTCACTCTATTCCTTGCCCTCCTTTCACCCTCCTGCATGTTCAGGCCCCGATCACACAAAATCTTTTTCACTCCATCTTTCCACCTCCAATTTGGTATCCCTCTTCTCCTCGTTCCCTCCACCTCCGACACATATATCCTCTTGGTCAATCTTTCCTCACTCATTCTCTCCATGTGACCAAACCATTTCAAAACACCCTCTTCTGCTCTCTCAACCACGCTCTTTTTATTTCCACACATCTCTCTTACCCTTACGTTACTTACTCGATCAAACCACCTCACACCACACATTGTCCTCAAACATCTCATTTCCAGCACATCCATCCTCCTGCGCACAACTCTATCCATAGTCCACGCCTCGCAACCATACAACATTGTTGGAACCACTATTCCTTCAAACATACCCATTTTTGCTTTCCGAGATAATGTTCTCGACTTCCACACATTCTTCAAGGCCCCCAGAATTTTCGCCCCCTCCCCCACCCTATGATCCACTTCCGCTTCCATGGTTCCATCCGCTGCCAGATCCACTCCCAGATATCTAAAACACTTCACTTCCTCCAGTTTTTCTCCATTCAAACTCACCTCCCAATTGACTTGACCCTCAACCCTACTGTACCTAATAACCTTGCTCTTATTCACATTTACTCTTAACTTTCTTCTTTCACACACTTTACCAAACTCAGTCACCAGCTTCTGCAGTTTCTCACATGAATCAGCCACCAGCGCTGTATCATCAGCGAACAACAACTGACTCACTTCCCAAGCTCTCTCATCCACAACAGACTTCATACTTACCCCTCTTTCCAGAACTCTTGCATTCACCTCCCTAACAACCCCATCCATAAACAAATTAAACAACCATGGAGACATCACACACCCTTGCCGCAAACCTACATTCACTGAGAACCAATCACTTTCCTCTCTTCCTACACGTACACATGCCTTACATCCTCGATAAAAACTTTTTACTGCTTCTAACAACTTGCCTCCCACACCATATATTCTTAATACCTTCCACAGAGCATCTATATCAACTCTATCATATGCCTTCTCCAGATCCATAAATGCTACATACAAGTCCATTTGCTTTTCTAAGTATTTCTCACATACATTCTTCAAAGCAAACACCTGATCCACACATCCTCTACCACTTCTGAAACCACACTGCTCTTCCCCAATCTGATGCTCTGTACATGCCTTCACCCTCTCAATCAATACCCTCCCATATAATTTACCAGGAATACTCAACAAACTTATACCTCTGTATATATATGTATATATATGTATACATACATAGACATGTACATATATACACATGTACATATTCATACTTGCTGCCTTCATCCATTTCCATTGCCACTCCACCACACATATTCTTTTATGTATATTCGCCATTTCCCGCGTTAGCGAGGTAGCGTTAAGAAAAGAGGAAAGAGTCTAAAGGGAAAATCCTCACTTAGCCCCCTTCTCTGTTCCTTCTTTTGGGAAAGTGAAAATGGGAGGGGAGGATTTCCAGCCCCCTGCTCCCTCCCCTTTTAGTCGCCTTTTATATATATAAGCACTCTCAAATTTCAGGAATAATGTAGAGCTCTAAGACTAGTTTGGCCATCCAACTGTATACAAACAATTTAGATTTTTTGTCTGGTTAGAATTTTAGGTCATACGTCACTCTTCAATCCAAAAATAAAATGTACATACATCAAATACAAATATCACTTGCATAGAGCCAACAGTAATGTGTAACTAACAACTCAGCCAGACCTTTCATACACAACACTACATATATAAAAGAACATTGCTACGTACCTAGAAATTAAAGTTTGTAAGTCTTACACTGCAATTTTCTATGAATACTTGAATGGTATTATTTGGTATATGGGTATCCATAGGATATTTGCAAACCTCAAAAAATTATCAGCCTAAACTACACAAAGTGAAGCAATACTGTTCTAATTTCTCATACATCTTCAAGTGTATTTGCAGTTTCATAATGAAAACCAAAGTCTTACATGAAATATGTAATACTGTATCATTTCTGGGCTAATGTAGCTACAACTTAACTGATAAGATATGAACATCACAGTCAATGGTGCTTCTCTCATCAAATGAAGTTATCTAAATACACTATATTGTACATGAATGACATCCTCTGTAATTCCAATGTTCCTCCCAGCATCCAAAAGGGCTGCAACAAGATCCTGTTAAACAATTTTCCCATCTATGAGGGAAGATTATCAGTTTGACTGGTGCCTTGCGTGGGGTACTCAATTGGTGATGAGGAAGGCACTGACTGGAAGCTGGGAGAGGGCATCGTTCATCACTTTCTGTACCAGTTCATTTAACCTGACGGTTACTTCAGGTTTCACATCCTGTAGGATCTCCCTCCCGTGATCATTTAGGAAAACGTTCATTGTTTCCTCTGAAAAATACATCAAAAGCATGAAATAATATCTAAACCTTAGCATGTTTATAAGCTAAAAAAAAAAAATATACAAATACACAAATGAATAAAAAACTACTTGAAAATACACAAGAATGGTTATGGATATGGCATATCAGGACAAATGACCACTCCAAACGCCACTGTGAAATAAGTTTACAAAAGGCCTAAAGGCAACAGCCAATAACATAAAGGAACACATGCACAAACAGTTCAGAATTTTAAAGAGGGCAATAAGAGACAAAGAGACTAACCAAGAATTTTATCGCCATTGAAGAGGTTGTTAAGATGGATCTTCATGTTGGCAATGGTGAAGTCAACATTAGTTTGGGACACTCTGAGTTGCTGTACACCTGCTGGGTTGGTCATGATGTTCATCTGGCTTGTGCCTGTTGCTTCCACACCCACTGCAATATAAAAAAGTTGTGATTAAAGAATTCTAACCCTGGCTTCCTTGCGTGTCACAGAAGTCATGTAAAAGTGGAGGGAGCGTGAACTGGACCCCCCCTCTCTCTCTCTCTCTCTCTCTCCACTTCTGACACATATATTCTTTTAATCAGTCCGTTTCACTCATCCTCTACATTTGTCCAACCTATTTCAGCACACCCTGTTTAGCTGTCTCAATCATTCTGAGCAAACTACCACACCCGTCTCTCACACTATCATTCCTTACACATTCAACCCTTCTCACACATGTAATCCTCAATTATTTTATTTCCAAATCACCCAAACTATTCAATCTTTTGTATTTAGTGCACCGACTCATACCCATACAGCACTGTCAGAAGTATTCTAACATCAAACATACCCATCTATATCCTCACAGAGTGTCATCTCTTTCCACACACTCTATAATCCACCTAGGACATTTACCCCTTTCCCCCATCCTATGGTTCACTTAAGCTCCAACAGTTTCATACACTACTAAATCCACTCCCACATACCTAAAACACTTCACTTCCTTCAGGTTCTTTCCATTCTAACTCAAACCAACCTGTCCCTCCCCACAGCTACGGCTCAGTTTTACTTATATTCACATTAAATTATCAGCTTCCTCCTAAAATCAGAAACCTGCTTCTGCATTTCCTTAACTACATCTGATACCAGAGCTGCATCATCTGCAAATAGCAGCAGTCTTGAATCGTAGGTTCTAATCCAAGCATACTGTACACTTCCTTCCTTCACCACCCCATCCATAAACTCATTGAACAGCCATGGTGACATCATGCATTACTGTGAACAACAAAAACAATATTACTACTAATAATAATAACAATAATAATTCATTTATCAACAATGGTGTTGTGTGTTCGTGTGTCTATCCGTCTATCTTTCTGAGCAATTACCCACTTGTACTGGACAGAGAGAGAGTTTTATACTCCTAGGGCCCTATGTCTTAAGCATTCTATATCATCATACAACTCATTATCATACAACTGCATTAATATGTCTTCACTAATTTCATTCCATTCCATTCATCCACCAAACTTATGCTATAAAAGTACTTTATAAATCGTTTTTAAGAAATTCCATGTTTAATTTTCTGTCATGTCTTCAGACTGTCCCATCCCTATGTCTCAAACAACTGATCACTGTCAACAGCATCATTTTGGTTTGAATATTTGAAGGTTGCAATTATGTCGCCTTTCAATCTTCTCTCTTCCAAGTCGGGAAACGTTAAGGTCTTTCTTTGAAACTCAGCTCTCTTAATTCTGGTACCATCTTTGCTGACCTCCTTCGGACCTTTTCTATTACCTGTTTGTTCTTATTTAAGTGCTTGCTCTTTTTTAAGTGAGGTGACCAAACCTGAGAACCACATTCTTGTTTTGGCTTTATGTAGGATATGAAAAGCTTGCCAAATGTTTCCTTATCAATATATTTTAAAGCTTGACTAAAGTATTCATGTAATATGGGCCCCTGACTAGAGTTTACGGACTATGCTGACTCTCAATTCCTTGTCACCCAGAGAACCTTGAAGCTTATTTCCTACCCTATAATAATTATACTGAGGCCTTCTTCCACCTTGTCCCATCCTCATTACTTTACATATGCTTGGGTTGAACTTCTTCACCCATGGAGCAGACCAGCTTTGCAGTCTGACTGCGTCCCCTTATAAGTTGATAGGAATCCTCCTCACTTCCCTTATGACCTTTGTGTCATCTGCAGACATGTCCATCTGTAAACATGTATAAGTAGGAGTACATACCTTCATGGGTCAAGAAGAGTGACAATACCAGAACAGAACCCTGTGGAACACCATTGGTCACCTTGATCCTTCTGGTCAAGACCCCTCTAGCATGCATCCTTTGTTCCCTTCCAGTGAATTAATATTCTAACCATCGAAGGACTTTCCCCCAGCTTGTTAATGAGCTTCCCATGTGGTACAGTCAAATCATTTCTAGCAGTCCAGAGACAAACAACCCATTCATCTTTCCTCTAAGACAAAGCTCACCTTCTTGTAGAAATCCAAGATTTGTTACATGTTACGTTTCCCTATTACTTTAAGTCTCATTTAGATCATTTTTCCAAATCAAACATCTGATCCACACATCCTTACCTCTCCCGAAGTTACATTGATCCTCTCACGTCAGACGTTTTCTGCATACCACTACCTTCTTAATCCCCACCTCTTCATACACATTTATTATATCTTTTTAATTCTAACATTCAACTTTTGTCCTTGCCTTTATAAAAGGGTATCATTCATGTATTCTGCCAGTCCTAAGGCAAATCGCCTAAGACCATACCGCTAAATAGCCAGACTAACTAACCAACAACACCCTGGTGCTGTATCAAACTTTATCGTAAGCGAGGCTTTTACCACCGCCTCTCTTTTCACCAAACCAGTCACCAGAACTCTCACTCCACATGCCACCTCATCTCAACATACGACATCTGCCACTCTGTCATCGTGTTTCTCATCATTTTGAAACTTACGTTCCACACATGTAACACAATATCCTGGTCACAACATAACAAAAGCCAAACCCTACAAGTTTAAATGTAGTTTAGTATTACGAAAACCAATAAGGGAGAATTTTACGTGATAAAGGCATAATTCTCTTGAGAACAAATTCTATTGCTGTAATTGTGAAAATGAAAAATGACACGATTCAATAATTAATCAGTTCATAGCTTTTTGTTACATTTTCTCGGTGGGTATGTACATTGTTAGAGCAATATCTCGAACAGCAAGCTGGAGATATGTTATCTCTTCTTTGGTTTTACTCTGATAAAGAAAGATTGTTCGGAAACAAAAATGGAAGTGTAATATTTCTCAATATCTCTTTACTGTCATGTTGTTTACACAGAGTTGTCTTCACTGTAAAGCACAGGGTAACTACCACACACACTTGAACACTATTCTTGCAATGTCCGACCGTTTATAAAGAATAAATACCAAAGACAGTAAGATAATCTCTTACTTCGACAGTTACAATACTGTCTTATAAACTCTGCATCCCATCTGGATGTCCCTTTCCGTACCAATGAGTGAGAAACACTAATGTAACACTCGACTGTCCTTCAAATACCTTACATCATTTCTTTTCCTCCTTTCCTCTACCACTTCCGTCTGTTCCCTTCCCAGTCACTCTCTTTTGTTCTCTTGTTCTTTTTATACTATTCAACATCTAGAGTCTTAAAGTTTACTCTCTCACTATCACTCACGGGTACTGAGTTTCATCTACTGCACCTCTCTCTTAACTCCCTACTGTCTTTTCTACCTCTTCCTTTCTTTCGAGTTCCAGATCTAAGAACTACTTCCATATAACACATATTACTATACCTTCAACCACAACAACTGGTACCTAAACATACTTTAACCTCACCATCCACACATCCTTCTATGCTCCTAGGACAATGAACTTGATTGGATAAGACTAAAATCATCAATACAGAATAATGCTAGAGGAAAAGTTGCATTTCTAGTCCGGGATTTCCATGAAAGATGATGTTTTCAATACATAATTTGTTCCAACACTCCTTTTTCAACACTGTCACTAACAGGGATCCGTTCAACACCCACGTAATCTTACCGTGATGAAAGCTGTGTTCCATGCAATTCAACGACTCCCAGAAGCATGAGCAAATTGTGAACGTCGTGGATAAGACAACAAACAGGCAATCAACACCAAGAGAGACTTACTGAAATCGGCCCAGAAGGTGCCTGACCCTGAGATCGGCAGGAGGATGATGTTTCCATGCAAGTTGTAGTCTCCTGCAACGTACAGTCGTGGCACGCTCAGACCCACCGTCAGCTGCTGGCGCTCCGGGTCAGCGCTGTGGACACATGGACTCTTAGTGATGGAGAGGGCATGAGAGGAGGGGAGGGAAGGGTGCTAGGAATGAGTGGCCAGGCCAGGAGAGGAGGGGAGGGGAGGGTGCCAAGGATGACGGGCTATAAAGGAGGGGAAGGGAGCTAGAACTGAGGGGGCCATGATGAGAGGGGTGGGTGTCTGTACTATGAGGATATAATGGAAGGTGGTATGTTAGAAGCACCTGTGGGTTGCTGGAGTACAACAGGAGTATCGGGAAAGAAGCTGAGCAAAAATGAGGAAGACACAGGAGTGGTGGAGGTAAAAATTGAGGATGGAACAGGTAAACACTGTCACCCAGCAAATACTGCTAGGTCTACACCCACAAAATCCCCCTCCCCTCAGTCTCTCATTCTCATGTGCTCAACCACAACTCCCGGAAAAGCCATCCCGAACAGTATACACTGCCACACACTTGTCTCGCTACCCTACACTGCCACACACTTGTCTCGCTACCCTACACTGCCACACACTTGTCTCGCTACCCTACACTGCCACACACTTGTCTCGCTACCCTACACTGCCACACACTTGTCTCGCTACCCTACACTGCCACACACTTGTCTCGCTACCCTACACTGCCACACACTTGTCTCGCTACCCTACACTGCCACACACTTGTCTCACTACCCTACACTGCCACACACTTGTCTCACTACCCTACACTGCCACACTTTTGTCTCGCTACCCTACACTGCCACACACTTGTCTCGCTACCCTACACTGCCACACACTTGTCTCGCTATCCTACACTGCCACACACTTGTCTCGCTACCCCACACTGCCACACACTTGTCTCGCTACCCTACACTGCCACACACTTGTCTCGCTATCCTACACTGCCACACACTTGTCTCGCTACCCTACACTGCCACACACTTGTCTCGCTACCCTACACTGCCACACACTTGTCTCGCTACCCTACACTGCCACACACTTGTCTCGCTACCCTACACTGCCACACACTTGTCTCGCTACCCTACACTGCCACACACTTGTCTCGCTACCCTACACTGCCACACACACGTCTCGCTACCCTACACTGCCACACACTTGTCTCGCTACCCTACACTGCCACACACTTGTCTCGCTACCCTACACTGCCACACACTTGTCTCACTACCCTACACTGCCACACACTTGTCTCACTACCCTACACTGCCACACACTTGTCTCGCTATCCCACACTGCCACATACTTGTCTCGCTACCCTACACTGCCACACTTGTCTCTATCCTACACTACCACACTCATGTTGAAGACCAACAACCAACACCACACCACACATACACCAATATAAGACAATGGTGTTTAATTCTTCACTTATATACAACATTATTCACACACAAGCTCTGCCACCCCCGTAATGATAAATAACAATAAAACAAACTTTAGTATCCATATCTCACTATCAAATCGACAATCATGGTAAACATCGACTCTCTATAAGCACACGGCATACAAAGGTGAACTCGCTCAGCTCACGAGAGATGGGCGGGCTGCACAGGCCTGACAGGGACGACTCACTTGATGAAGCGAGTAGTGAAGTTGGAGAGCCCAGTCACCTTGACCTGGGAGAAGACCGACTCCACCTTGACGCCTGTGTCTCCCTGGCTGAAGACGATCCTCTGGATGTGCATGGGTTCCAGGGGTGGCAGGTTCAGCTCGCGGATCCCTGGGGAAAAGAACGTTGTAATCATCCAGTTCCTCCTTGGCATGAAATACTCGAGGTAACGCCCTACAATACCTACCAGCGGCTGTAAATGTATATCCTCGACCAACGACACAATGGCCGGTAGTGTACGATATATAAGGACAATATCGTATTATATTTGAACAACTGATGTACGACAGTTAAGCCTACATGAGACATACTAGTCCGTGTATAAGTACAATATACACGTATTAAGTACAATATACATGCAGGAAGTACAATATACACGTATTAAGTACAATATACATGCAGGAAGTACAATATACACGTATTAAGTACAATATACATGCAGGAAGTACAATGCTATAATTTTCCCCGACATAACATTGTGAGGAAAGTGAATAATAATCATCTAGTGAAGCTTGATAACATACCAGCCGCAACAAATACATGAAAATATAAACACAAAACGACTGTTAGTGACGATGAAACTACAGATAGTTTAAAGATCAAATACAATAATAAACATCAACATTGACCATTTAGGAGACTAGTGAGGACACTAGACCTACGTGCCAAACTCTAGCCTCCCGCGCAGCGTCATGCGCACCATGAATGGCAACCCACCTGTCTTGAGGTACGGCCGGAGGTCCTCCAACGTCTGCTGCAGGCACGAGTTGAGCTGCACATTGTCGTCCACCCGACACTTGCGTAGCTGCGAGGCTGTGGACGGAGAGGACATGGGTCACTACAAGAGTAACGGAGAGGACATGGGTCACTACAAGAGAAACGGAGAAGACAGGGAGGGCTTGTAGGTGATGCAAGGAATGGAAAACTGTGTGCGTGATATGCGAGTCTGAGAATCATGATCTTATATTTGGAGAGGATGCAAGGTACTGGGAGGGCGACGGACGGAGAGAGATGGTGGAAGGAAGGAAGGAAGATGTAGACAGAGGAACAGCAGGACAGAGTTAGACGTAATAATGACGTGAGAACAGTTATTAACAAGCAACACAATAATCATGAAACAAGTAAGTTTACAAACAAATGATCAGACTTGTAAGCTTATGTGGTCAACAGGATGGTACCATTTCCTCGTCGGGAGAACGTGATCTTCCTTGTATGATGTAACTATAATGACACGAGAACATTCTACTTGCCACAGTAATGTTGAACATTTAAAGAAAAGGATTAGAACAAAATAAACATTACAAACATACAAGATCTCACGACACAAAGTTCTGGTTAACAATGGAAATATAGAATATATATATATATATATATATATATATATATATATATATATATATATATATATATATATATATATATATTTCATTGTATCCCCTAATGATGTGATTATTACACGAAAATGCACTTGGGAACTTATCATCTTTCATTTCCCCGTGGACTCACATATATATATATATATATATATATATATATATATATATATATATATATATATATATATATATATATATATATATATATATATATATTTTTATACTTTGTCGCTGTCTCCCGCGTTTGCGAGGTAGCGCAAGGAAACAGACGAAAGAAATGGCCCCCCCCCCCCATACACATGTACATACACACGTCCACACACGCAAATATACATACCTACACAGCTTTCCATAGTTTACCCCAGACGCTTCACATGCCTTGATTCAATCCACTGACAGCACGTCAACCCCTGTATACCACATCGCTCCAATTCACTCTATTCCTTGCCCTCCTTTCACCTTCCTGCATGTTCAGGCCCCGATCACACAAAATCTTTTTCACTCCATCTTTCCACCTCCAATTTGGTCTCCCTCTTCTCCTCGTTCCCTCCACCTCCGACACATATATCCTCTTGGTCAATCTTTCCTCACTCATTCTCTCCATGTGCCCAAACCATTTCAAAACACCCTCTTCTGCTCTCTCAACCACGCTCTTTTTATTTCCACACATCTCTCTTACCCTTACGTTACTTACTCGATCAAACCACCTCACACCACACATTTTCCTCAAACATCTCATTTCCAGCACATCCATCCTCCTGCGCACATCTCTATCCATAGCCCACGCCTCGCAACCATACAACATTGCTGGAACCACTATTCCTTCAAACATACCCATTTTTGCTTTCCGAGATAATGTTCTCGACTTATATATATATATATATATATATATATATATATATATATATATATATATATATATATATATATATATATATATTCCGGAAGAAATTGCCCCAATCCAAACATTTTCAAAGTCGATGTCTCACTTGTACGTCAGTACTTTATCTTGTCTCCTCTGGCCTTGATGACCATCTGCTGACACAGAACTGGCAAGGTTCCTGAAGTATCCTCGGACCATGTGATGGGTCCGGAGGGTCTTGATCTCCTGGATGATGTGAGACATTGATGACGTGTTTCAGGAAGCCTGATCGTGCGTTCTGAGCTCCCAGTGATCCTGGCAACCTCACGCGCGTCCACATTTTCTTGTTTCCAAGCGAGAATTCGGGTTTTCTCCTCCTAAGGAAAGTAAGAGCCAAACATCTTCAAGTACAGGTGGAAGACACTAAGCGCCCAGAAGCTACAAATTCCCAAAATCAACTGCCATCCAGGTGGAGTCGAACAACTGGACAGGAGTAAGCAACACACACACACACACACCAGCGCAGGGCGATATGCTGGAAACAGTCAAGTCTGACGACGAAAAAATATGAATAAACCAATAAAACAAGAGGTGGTGGTACCGAGCCACCGCGGATCCAGAGGAGTGAACTTTGCCTGAAGCAGTTTGTTCCGTGGAGGGTGGGCAGGTACGTGGCAAGGTCGGTAGCCGAGGCTGGCGTAATGGCTGGACAGACCATCAGGATCCGACGCAGGTCTGCCTCACAGGACCATCAGGGACGTCGCAGGGTAAAGGTAAACCAGGTCCTGACACCCTGATCACTTCCCGCTGTCAGCTGTTGCTCCCCTTGAGGAGGAAGAGGAGGGGGTCGTCCTAAACCTTCCAGGGTCAAACTGCCCAAGGTGGAAGCCTTCGACCTTGAGACGAAGATTTCCTGGCTCACCTCACCAGTAGACCGCACTTTGTGCTGGTTTACATCGCACTTTGTGCTGGTTTACATAGTACTTTGTGCTGGTTTACATCGCACTTTGTGCTGGTTTACATCGCACTTTGTACTGGTTTACATCGCACTTTGTGCTGGTTTACATCGCACTTTGTGCTGGTTTACATCGCACTTTGTGCTGGTTTACATCGCACTTTGTGCTGGTTTACATCGCACTTTGTGCTGGTTTACATCGCACTTTGTGCTGGTTTACGTCGCACTTTGTGCTGGTTTACGTCGCACTTTGTGTTGGTTTACATCGCAATTTGTGCTGGTTTACACGAGAATTAAGAAGAAACAATAAATGTTATGGATTCTGGTAACTATTAAAAAAAAATGGTTGTAGTTTAAGCAATCTTTAAAACATCTTGAAAGACTGCGAAAATGTAAATTCTTATCATGATCTAAGATAATGTAAAGTTAGCAAGATCAATCTGTAGCTCTCTCACTCCCATCTTGCCTACTGTGTCGGTAATCGCGTCAAGCGAACGGAACCGAACCGAAGCTAACCCAACAGTAAGCATAACCGACCAACGCGCACTCCAGCCGAGGCGTTGATGGTAACACGACCAGGCTGGTCTGTACACTGTGGTGGGGTGGGTGGGCGGGCGGGAGTTTTTGTGTTGACGGAAGCAAGCTACGTCGGCTGGTGACGTAAGTCTGCCGCTATAAACTCAACCCCGAACACCAGCAAGTTCGCCTTCCCTCAGACGCCACATCCAGATACGGTCGCTCCTTTGAACTTATGGATGCGCACAGTGGGGTCAAACCTCGCACTACACGCTGTCATAACGATCTATGTATTGAACCATTTTGATTCGCAAGATTTTAGAACGAGACGCACTTGGTAATGAAATAACGTATGCACAGGCGTCTGGTGAAGCCCAGCACCTCCGTTATGATGCATACTACGTAAACAACAACAATACAGAGAAGATATCGACGTGTGACACTTCGACTGAACCATTTCTGTGGGAGCTGCGCCTCTTGGTCGGCCGCTCAGCCCGTGTGTGGAGCAGACCCAACTCTCTCAGCAAAAGTACCTTTCCAAACAGGTCTCAGTTTCGTCCAAGAATATCTTGTGTTAACGCTGGGCGTATACGAAGTAATACCTCAAGAGTCAGATGGAAGTTATGACTGTCACTTGGTTAGATATGAGCGACAAAGATTTCCTCGCTCAATACTCAATCCCTGGGTTCACTCAGTTTAACAGGGAAAGGGCAAACAAAGTTGGCGATGGTGTCCTGCACTTTGCTAAAACTCGTTCATATCCCGTAGTACAATATGTTATTGCCGCTGAGAAGGTCGCGTTTATTTTTGCGGAAATTAAAGGTAAACTGCGTAGGAAAATATCAGTACGATAAGTTCAGAGGCTTCCAGCACAGACACTAGAGGTAGAGCAGAGGTTTTATGATCAGTTAGCAAACATTTGTCATCAACAAGATACTATCCTAGAATCCCAAAGCAGCAGCTGCAGGAGTGGGCTTTACCTAAATTGGCTCGATAATGATCTAATCTAACTAGTTGAGAAACCTACTCGCAACCATAACATCTTAGATTTAGTTCCAAGTACAAATGAGGTCTTCGTTAATAATGTTGAAGTTGGGGGAAAGTCTGGTACAAATGATCACTTCTGAGGACGCTTTGAGCACTTCATGTAATGTTGGTCAATATGGCAGTCGCCGAAAAAAAAAATAACCAATTTGAAACGTGAAAATTTCAATGATCGTCGCATTGGTCGTGACAGGCAAACCTGGAATGGTATGGTCAATGATAATGACATGAACGTAGTTTGGAAAAGCTCCAGTAAAACTTTCATAGCACGAGAGGGAGTACAAGTGCCAGTGCGTAGTAAACGGTCGATTTCTAAACAAAACCATCGCGATGGATCGGCGAAACAAAAAGTGGACGTTTTCAAAGAAAGTAGCTCAAACTCAGAGAATCCAATAACCAAAATGGAAGAGCAAGATATGTAAATATGCGGAGAAAGAGTAAAAGTTATTCGACAAAGTAAACGTTAATATGAAGCGTATATTGCAAGACAATCATTACCCAGTCAATAGGTCCATTAATTACGGAAAACAGCGACTTTGTTCAAGACAACGAAGCCAAGGCAAAAATATTACATTTTTTTGCAACTGTATTAACGATCGAAGACACTGCCTATGTCCAGAATCCAGTGACACAGATAAGAGAAGGGAACGTTATTCAACAAACTGACAAAAAAGCCGATCATACTTCAAGCATTACACGGAATGAAAGTAAATAAAACGGCAGACCCTGATAAGCTTTATCCAAGAATAACGAAAGAGGCGAAAAATGAGATAGTTATAACTTGACTGCCCTTTTTCAATGTTAGTCGCTACACGAAAAGTTACAGACGAAAGGAAGTTTACCAATGTAAGGCCGATATTAAAAAAAGATAACGAGTCACTGCCCGGAAATTACTGTCGTAGTAGCTTTAAGTCTGTAGTTACAAAACTTATGGAAACCATTACTCAAGATAAAACTATAAAGCATTTAGAGGACCACCACTTAATAAACAATTCTCAACATGGTTATCTGACAAATCTGCTTGATTTCTCATATAATCAATATGTATAACGAAGGTAAATCAGATGTTATCTATCTGGATTTTCAAAAACCTTTCAATATGGTTCAGCATCAAAAGTTACTACCTAAAATTAAGGCACATAGTATTGATGAGGTTGTACTTCAGTGGACAGGACACCGATTGACTGGCCGTAAACAGATTTGTGATTGATGATAGTCAAGCCTCAGACTGGTTAGAGGTAATAAGTGGAGTGCCACAAGGATCAGTCCTGGGACCGGTTCTCTCACATATATAAATGATACAGATAATGTCATGCATCACAAGATATCAAAATTTGCTGGTGAAACAAAGCTGGGATATGAATCAACAACTGAACTTGAACATCTACAAAACTGACAGACTAATTGTTGGCAAATGAATTTTAATATTGAGAGCAAAGTTAGCAAAAACGTAAAAACAAACAGTAGTATGAATTCTGTTGAACTGCAAAAAGGTTACAGAGACAAAAAAAAAGACTTAGGCGTAATAATCTCAGATGACCTAAAACCAAGTAAGCAGTACACAAAAGCTGTGGAAATAGCGAACAAAAATTATTGTATTCATAGGCAGGATCTAAGTCCAGGGAAGTCAACCTTACTATTTATAGTCCATTGGTTCGTCCACATCTTCAATACTGTGTTCAAAGTCAGTCACTACCTAAAAAAAAAAAAAAAAGGCACAATAAGGCGAGTGTACCGCCTAGAGCTACCAAGATGACCCCTGGACTGAGACACAAGACCTACGTGAGCAGATAACAAACCTGGCCACATTGCTCACAAGATTAGCAAAGGCTTTGATAATCTTGATCCATCAAGTCCATTATAACTTAATTCGTCTCACTCGCAGTAATGGATACAAACTCGCAGGCAAACATTTTACCCCAAACGAGGCGAAGTTCCTCGTCTTGAACAGGACTGTTAACACAAGGAACGATCTGCCAGCTAGAGTGGCTGAGAGCAATACTGTAGATACGTTTCAGAATGACTGGGTCAACAAGTCACTCCATACGCGAGTCAGTTGTTATTAAACGTATTCCTCGACGCTGCAGGAGGGCAGCTCTGCAACCTTGTGAATGACCTGCCACTCGCTGGCAAAGTCGCCACTGCTGATATCAACGATTGTAGCCCGCAGAGTGGCCAGTGACTCACCACAGCCAGCAGGAGTGACACAGCCAGCAGAAGTCGCCACTGCTAATGTGGATGACTGAGGTAGGCAGAGAGAGAGAGAGAGAGAGAGAGAGAGAGAGAGAGAGAGAGAGAGAGAGAGAGAGAGAGAGAGAGAGAGAGAGAGGAAATGTCGCAACGGATGAAGGTGGAAGCCGGTAACACGTCGTACCTTCATATCCATCCCAAACCACGACGGGCTAGCTCGATTGCGTTCAGCAGGCACGACCAAGCTCCCGCGCGTACTGTAGGCTTCACCGACCTCGACGATGAGGAAAGAAAATATCTAATTTGAAGTCAGTGACTCGGGGAAACGATAAGTATAGACAACGGTACTGATCTAATTCATATATTGCGAGACGATGCTGCGGAACCTGACGAACCGAACGAATCTCATTTGTCGTGAACCAAGACGAATGAAAAAGATTTTACGACGTGTACACACCTCTGCATTAGACGTGCACACACACCTCTGCGGTAGACGTGTACACACCTCTGCAATAGACGTGTACACACACCTCTGCAGTAGACGTGTACACACACCTCTGCAGTAGACGTGTACACACATCTCTGCAGTAGACGTGTACACACACCTCTGCAGTAGACGTGTACACACACCTCTGCAGTAGACGTGTACACACACCTCTGCAGTAGACGTGCACACACGTCTAAATCTGTAGACGAGCCAAGCGTTACGGGCTGAATATGACCAAATATAACCATATACAGAGGCTATCGTGAGAGGGTAACACGGAACTTACATTATACTGATAACATGTCGCTGTGGAGATGCTAACTTATTTGACAGACAAATTAGTTATTTAAATTCAAGATGTCTAACTGACTCAATGTTTATCATATTTGTAAACATACTGGCGAGAAATCCTGTCTCACGCTTGGCTGACGCGAAGTTAAACTCGGTGACCTTACTTTTCTCACACACACACACACACACACACACACACACACACACATAAAGGAAGTTATTTCATAAACACAATAGGAAATGCACATAAAATTCCTCTCCATCAATTTAGAAAACACGCCTCGAGTAAATATAATGCTACACATGCAGTAACAGACAACGATAAACATTCCTTAAAGTGATATTACTTCGAATCAGATTCTCATAATAGACACGAAGAAAATTATGAGTAACTTCCATTCATATGTGAGGTAAAGTTGTGAGGTATATCCATGCTGCACCTGGTCAAGAATCTTCCTTTTGATTAATCAACACTGTAGCCAACGGCCGCCATCACATCCATCAGATCTACGTCTTATCAAGAGTGGGAGACTACGAGAGCCAGCTGGTGGCAATGTCAAGTCATATCCCAGGCGCCGTTGCCAACCCTGGGGCGGGCAGCGCTCCCACTGAAGCATTTAGAAAGTACAATTTCCTGTACTTGTTTTGTTGACTATAGGATGACGTAAGCTCTCACCCCCGCCGTCCTCCAGTAAATACTGTAACAACAGAGCAGGGTTCGTGTGGGCTCCTCACCTGCTGCGGGGGTAGGGAGCCAGCCAGCCACGCTCCACCCAACTTTCTCCTGACGAAGGTCGAACTCTTCCCTCCCTCCCTCACCCCACCTCACCACCAAGCTTCACCAGAGGGCTCTACCCCCCCCCCCTTCCAGCCAACAAAAAGGGCCCTGGCCAACCCCGCCAGCCTATAAAGTATATATATATAAAAAAAAAGCCCCCGACCTTAACCCAATATGCTACACAGACTACAGGACCTTTCTACACCCTCCGTAGCCCAACACACGAGCCTACACCAGGGATACGATACTCACCCAGGGGTATCACTAACCCAGACGTGCATACCACCAAACCTTACGTCTTTCTCTCCGTGGGACCTACAACCAGAACACCAACGCCTGAGCCAGGTACCTAACTGGTCGACCAACCCCTAGGCGTGGATGAAGAGCTAGGTAGACTGTGGACTAGCCTAACCAATGCGCCCGATCCTGGGCAGACCGTGAATGCGTCACGGACAGGTACGCTAACCGTTACACAACACAGCCTAGCTCCTTCCCCACATCAAATCCTTCAGTTCATGTCATAATACTCCTCGGTATCACTCCGTCCCTCGGTTCACAACAACACTCACAATATCTCTGAATTTCCTTCATTAAAAATGGCGTCCCTTTATGTAACTCATCATCCTCTTTCATCAGTTTAATGTGTTTTGATTGGCTCTCTGGGGAAAAATGTGTGTGTGTGTGTTGTAACTCATCATCCTCTTTCATCAGTTTAATGTGTTTTGATCGGCTCTCTGGGGGAAAAAGTGTGTGTGTGTGTGTGTGTGTGTGTGTGTGTGTGTGGTTTCAGTGCATTACATATGACACCTAGACAATGGATACGAGACTGCGGTCTTGTTTTCACGCAAAACGGCGAACAAGTACCTAAGGATTGGCGAGAAAGATTACTGCTCACGTATTCCCTGCGTGTCGTAGAAGGCGACTAAAAGGGGAGGGAGCGGGGGGCTGGAAATCCTTCCCCCTCTTTTTTTTTTTTTTTCAATTTTCCAAAAGAAGGAACAGAGAAGGGGGCCAGTTGAGGATATTCCCTCAAAGGCCCAGTCCTCTGTTCTTAACGCTACCTCACTAACGCGGTAAATGGCGAATAGTATAAAAACTTATACATGTGAAAACTCTTTAGTGCACGAGATAATTGACAGTTGGCTTTCCACGATCCTGAACAGTCACATCAGAGACATCAGTCACCAGGAGACGGGGACACGTCAATCATGTGTGAAGAGGTTAACAAGTTATAGCAACACCCTGAGGACGTCGGGGGAACTTTCGCTACAGCAACACCCTGGAGGAGGTCGGGTGAACTGGTACCCTGTCGCCAGCCCGTATGTAGGAGAGACGCGAGGTGGGGTCAGAGAGGACCAGAGCGAGAATCCTTATTAACCTTAAACCACAACATGGAAGGAGCTGATAAAACCAGACATATTTCCGATCCATGCCTTAAGTATACCTGTGGCGACACCAAATTAAATGGACAAGAAAGGGACACGATCGAATCAAAATAATTATTATTACTGGCTAACAAATCCCCTTTACATTATTATTCAGCATTATAAAAAGTACTACGTCTAGTCCCGCTTCTTAAGAGGCGGATGAAAATCCTCTGTGGCCCTTTGGAAGTTGACCTTTGGGGCCTCCTCCTCGTAGTTCACAGCTTACTAAAACAAAGTAGATTTCGTCAAAAATGTTACAATGCGGAAACTAAATGTACAGAGTGGAAAATGCCAGAGAACATCTGTTCAACGATGACAAACACTCACGACTTTCTCATCAAAAATAACGACACCTGATGCGTTAAATCTACTTTTTCTATATTTTGAAGTGTAAAAAAGACTATGTACGTACACATTCTTTGGTATAAACTCTTACACTGTCTATCCTGACGTTAGTAACCATATACCTTACCTATATTAAGGTCAAAATGTAGATTGTCAGCAGAGATGTTGAGAAAGGGAGTGCAACAGCCGACTTTGTAAACAACAAGTCGCCTTCAGATGGCAGCACCGGACGGCTTTGGCGGGTCATTTCAAATCTCTGCCTTCTGAAGACTCAGTGACTCATAAATTTTATTTTACCTTGGGGTCCCCTGGAGAGGCGCCTGCTGTGCCCAGTGGCCGCTTGGCTCACGGTGTTCACCTTCGTGTGGGTCTTGTGCTTCCTGGTATTTTCTCTCGTGGGTGTAATAACTGTGTGACGAGGAGAGTTGTACACTTGTGTCCCAGCTCTTCTTGCATACAAATGCCATGTTCTCTCTCTCTCTCTCAAATATATACATATATATATATTTATTTTTTTTTTTATTATACTTTGTCGCTGTCTCCCGCGTTTGCGAGGTAGCGCAAGGAAACAGACGAAAGAAATGGCCCAACCCCCCCCCCCCATACACATGTATATACATACGTCCACACACGCAAATATACATACCTACACAGCTTTCCATGGTTTACCCCAGACGCTTCACATGCCTTGATTCAATCCACTGACAGCACGTCAACCCCGGTATACCACATCGCTCCAATTCACTCTATTCCTTGCCCTCCTTTCACCCTCCTGCATGTTCAGGCCCCGATCACACAAAATCCTTTTCACTCCATCTTTCCACCTCCAATTTGGTCTCCCTCTTCTCCTCGTTCCCTCCACCTCCGACACATATATCCTCTTGGTCAATCTTTCCTCACTCATTCTCTCCATGTGCCCAAACCATTTCAAAACACCCTCTTCTGCTCTCTCAACCACGCTCTTTTTATTTCCACACATCTCTCTTACCCTTACGTTACTTACTCGATCAAACCACCTCACACCACACATTGTCCTCAAACATCTCATTTCCAGCACATCCATCCTCCTGCGCACAACTCTATCCATAGCCCACGCCTCGCAACCATACAACATTGCTGGAACCACTATTCCTTCAAACATACCCATTTTTGCTTTCCGAGATAATGTTCTCGACTTCCACACATTTTTCAAGGCTCCCAAAATTTTCGCCCCCTCCCCCACCCTATGATCCACTTCCGCTTCCATGGTTCCATCCGCTGACAGATCCACTCCCAGATATCTAAAACACTTCACTTCCTCCAGTTTTTCTCCATTCAAACTCACCTCCCAATTGACTTGACCCTCAACCCTACTGTACCTAATAACCTTGCTCTTATTCACATTTACTCTTAACTTTCTTCTTCCACACACTTTACCAAACTCCGTCACCAGCTTCTGCAGTTTCTCACATGAATCCGCCACCAGCGCTGTATCATCAGCGAACAACAACTGACTCACTTCCCAAGCTCTCTCATCCCCAACAGACTTCATACTTGCCCCTCTTTCCAAGACTCTTGCATTTACCTCCCTAACAACCCCATCCATAAACAAATTAAACAACCATGGAGACATCACACACCCCTGCCGCAAACCTACATTCACTGAGAACCAATCACTTTCCTCTCTTCCTACACGTACACATGCCTTACATCCTCGATAAAAACTTTTCACTGCTTCTAACAACTTGCCTCCCACACCATATATTCTTAATACCTTCCACAGAGCATCTCTATCAACTCTATCATATGCCTTCTCCAGGTCCATAAATGCTACATACAAATCCATTTGCTTTTCTAAGTATTTCTCACATACATTCTTCAAAGCAAACACCTGATCCACACATCCTCTACCACTTCTGAAACCACACTGCTCTTCCCCAATCTGATGCTCTGTACCTGCCTTCACCCTCTCAATCAATACCCTCCCATATAATTTACCAGGAATACTCAACAAACTTATACCTCTGTAATTTGAGCACTCACTCTTATCCCCTTTGCCTTTGTACAATGGCACTATGCACGCATTCCGCCAATCCTCAGGCACCTCACCATGAGTCATACATACATTAAATAACCTTACCAACCAGTCAACAATACAGTCACCCCCTTTTTTAATAAATTCCACTGCAATACCATCCAAACCTGCTGCCTTGCCGGCTTTCATCTTCCGCAAAGCTTTTACTACCTCTTCTCTGTTTACCAAATCATTTTCCCTAACCCTCTCACTTTGCACACCACCTCGACCAAAACACCCTATATCTGCCACTCTGTCATCAGACACATTCAACAAACCTTCAAAATACTCATTCCATCTCCTTCTCACATCACCACTACTTGTTATCACCTCCCCATTTACGCTCTTCACTGAAGTTCCCATTTGCTCCCTTGTCTTACGCACCTTATTTACCTCCTTCCAGAACATCTTTTTATTCTCCCTAAAATTTACTGATACTCTCTCACCCCAACTCTCATTTGCCCTTTTTTTCACCTCTTGCACCTTTCTCTTGACCTCCTGTCTCTTTCTTTTATACTTCTCCCACTCAATTGCATTTTTTCCCTGCAAAAATCGTCCAAATGCCTCTCTCTTCTCTTTCACTAATACTCTTACTTCTTCATCCCACCACTCACTTCCCTTTCTAAACAGCCCACCTCCCACTCTTCTCATGCCACAAGCATCTTTTGCGCAATCCATCACTGATTCCCTAAATACATCCCATTCCTCCCCCACTCCCCTTACTTCCATTGTTCTCACCTTTTTCCATTCTGTACACAGTCTCTCCTGATACTTCCTCACACAGGTCTCCTTCCCAAGCTCACTTACTCTCACCACCTTCTTCACCCCAACATTCACTCTTCTTTTCTGAAAACCCATACTAATCTTCACCTTAGCCTCCACAAGATAATGATCAGACATCCCTCCAGTTGCACCTCTCAGCACATTGACATCCAAAAGTCTCTCTTTCGCACGCCTGTCAATTAACACGTAATCCAATAACGCTCTCTGGCCATCTCTCCTACTTACATAAGTATACTTATGTATATCTCGCTTTTTAAACCAGGTATTCCCAATCATCAGTCCTTTTTCAGCACATAAATCTACAAGCTCCTCACCATTTCCATTTACAACACTGAACACCCCATGCACACCAATTATTCCCTCAACTGCCACATTACTCACCTTTGCATTCAAATCACCCATCACTATAACCCGGTCTCGTGTATCAAAACCGCTAACACACTCATTTAGCTGCTCCCAAAACACTTGCCTCTCATGATCTTTCTTCTCATGCCCAGGTGCATATGCACCAATAATCACCCACCTCTCTCCATCAACTTTCAATTTTACCCATATTAATCGAGAATTTACTTTCTTACATTCTATCACATACTCCCACAACTCCTGTTTCAGGAGTATTGCTACTCCTTCCCTTGCTCTTGTCCTCTCACTAACCCCTGACTTCACTCCCCAGATATTTCCAAACCACTCTTCCCCTTTACCCTTGAGCTTCGTTTCACTCAGAGCCAAAACATCCAGGTTCCTTTCCTCAAACATACTACCTATCTCTCCTTTTTTCACATCTTGGTTACATCCACACACATTTAGGCACCCCATTCTGAGCCTTCGAGGAGGATATATATATATATATATATATATATATATATATATATATATATATATATATATATATATATATATATATATATATATACGAACAAAGTGCATAGGAACGCACACCTTCATGGAACATACTAACCTCCAACAGCCAAATGAAACACGGTAAATTCCCAAGTGCACTTTCGTTTAATGATCACATCATCAGGGGAGATACAAGAAAAAAATATAAGTCAGTTGATATACAAGGAAGAGACGCAGCTAGGACGCCATTTGGTAAACAATCACTACCAAATGGCGTCCTAGCTACGTCTCTGACTTGTATATCAACTGACTATTATATTTCTTTCTTGTATCTCCCCTGATGATGTGATCATTACACGAAAGTGCACTTGGGAACTTACCTTGTTCCATCTCCCCGTGCATGTATTCACAAGTTAGATACTATCCTTTCTCTGCCTATATAGCACAATGTACCGAACCCCTGAATTTCTACGGTAAAAGAAAAATTTTAAATTTACACAAAGGCCTAAATATCATTACAGAGTTCTCTCTAAACTTTATGTAGTCAAGTGTTACCAAACTGTGTCTACTTGTGGTAACGCTGCGAGCAGCGACCTACGGTCATGTCATCAGTCTGGACAAAATCCTCACTCTGAAAGTCCAAAGTTTCCCTGCTACTGATTGTAACGCAGCTTTCCAACTGCAAGAGCCCCACGAGTTAGATTATATGAAGACAATAGTGTGTCACAAACTTGGCCCAACAAAAGTTTTCATTTCATGGACGTATAACGTTTTCTTCGATGGTCATCAAACATTTCCTTCGACAGCTGTGTGACGTTTTCTTTGGCCACGCAACGATTACTTCGCTGATCCTATAACGTTTGTCCGCTGTTCTCGACGTGACGTCACTCTGGGTTTACGTGTTTCTTAAAGGCGCAGCAGGACGGACGGGAGGCTCGAGGGGAAACCATTTCATATTCAAATTAACGTTATCATCTGAGTATACAGAGTCAGCATCTGAGATGGTGACACAAAACGCACCGGTCAAGGAATACAGAAGCTAAGGCTATACCAACATGTCACAATTCTCTATCTACGCACACACGTAGCAATGATGTTCACTCCAGTGTCCTGTACTACCTGAAGAAGTACACACTCACTCCAGTGTCTTGTACTACCTGAAGCAGTACACACTCACTCCAATGTTCTGTACTACCTGAAGCAGTACACACTCACTCCAGTGTCCTGTACTACCTGAAGCAGTACACACTCACTCCAGTGTCTTGTACTACCTGAAGCAGTACACACTCACTCCAATGTTCTGTACTACCTGAAGCAGTACACACTCACTCCAGTGTCTTGTACTACCTGAAGCAGTACACACTCACTCCAGTGTTCTGTACTACCTGTATGAAGCTGCTCTTTAACAGCAATTCCACATGTAACTATTAGTAAACGAGGAATTTAGGTAATTACACCTTGAAATAGTATTTGAAACTGAAAAGAATACAGTAAACATATGGCAAGTGAAACCAATACACACACACACATATATATATATATATATATATATATATATATATATATATATATATATATATATATATATATATAAATATATAAATATATATATATATATATATATATATATATATATAAATATATAAATATATAAATATATATATATATATATATATATATATATCTCACTTGTGTCTCCCTGATGATAAGATTACTACACGAAACTGCATTTGGGAACTTATCGTGTTTCATTTTCCCCGTGGACTCATATATATATATATATATATATATATATATATATATATATATATATATATATATATATATATATAATAACGTGTGGTTGAGAGACCGGAGAAGAGGGTGTGCTGATAAGGTTTGGACATGTGGAGGTAAAGGTAAGGAAAGGTTGACAAAGAAGATTATATATGTGTCAGAAGTGAGGGGCACAAGAAGCGGGAGCCCAAAATGGAGATGGGAGGATGGAGTGGAAAAGATTCGGAGTGATCGGGGCCCGTGCATGCAGGAGGATGAAGGGCATGCTCGGGATAGAATGAATTGAAACGATGTCATAGGACTGCACCAGGGTATATGAAGCGTCCGGGGTAAACCATAGAAAGGTCTGTGGGGCCTGGATGTGGATAGGGTGCTGTGGTTTCGTTGCTTTACACATGACAGCGATAGACTGAGTGTGAACGAATGTGGCCTTTCTTCTTCTGTTCCTAGCACTACCTCGCTATACCAGGAAACGGCGATCAGTATATTGATAAACTTCAAAGTAATCACCTAAAGCTCTTACTTCTAGTGGCGCCCCTCCCTCTCTCCACCAGACCCTCAACCCCCCCCCCCCCCCCACACACCCACCCACCCACCTACCTTCGCCAAACCTCCTCTAAATTAGAGATGTGGAGACCTTGAGACATCTGGCCTTGAAGATGATGCCTCGTCAACCTCTTCACACACACACACACACACACACACACACACACACCGCCTAATCAGTGGCATCAGCCATGGTTAATGCGTCTTGCTCACCATGATTTTTGCTTATCAATATTTTTTTTTCTTACCGTCAGTGAGCACATCACATTATTATTACTATTCCTTACATTACATATTCGCCATTTCCCGCGTTAGCGAGGTAGCGTTAAGAACAGAGGACTGAGCCTGAGGGGGAATATCCTCCTCACCTGGCCCCCTTCTCTGTTCCTTCTTTTGGAAAAGGAAAAAACGGGAGGGGGAGGATTTCCAGCCCCCCTGCTCCCTCCCCTTTTAGTCGCCTTCTACGACACGCAGGGAATACGTGGGAAGTATTCTTTCTCTTCTATCAATGGACGGGGACCAGGACATAAGCAGCAGCCGAGGTAAACCATGGGAAGACCTGTGGTTAGTTTCGGTGCATTACACATGACAGTTAAGGAATAGATGCGATGGATAGGATGCGATCTTCCTTCGTCTGTCCCTAACGTTACCTGCCTCGCTCACACAGAAAACGGTGAACAAGAATGAAAGAAAATTCTCTCGCATATCTCAGATACCCGTTCGTGCATATCTCAGATACCCGCTCGTGCATATCTCAGATACTTGCTCGTGCATATCTGAGATACCCGTTCGTGCATATCTCAGATACCTGCTCGTGCATATCTCATACTTGCTCGTGCATGTCTCAGATACCCGGTCGTGCATATCTCAGATACCTGCTCGTGCATATCTCAGATACCTGCTCGTGCATATCTCAGATACCCGCTCGTGCATATCTCAGATACCCGCTTGTGCATATCTCAGATACCTGCTCGTGCATATCTCAGATACCCGCTCGTGCATATCTCAGATACCCGCTCGTGCATATCTCAGATACCCGCTTGTGCATATCTCAGATACCCGCTTGTGCATATCTCAGATACCCGCTCGTGCATATCTCAGATACCCGCTCGTGCACATCTCAGATACCCGCTCGTGCATATCTTTCTTATCTAGGCTGGAGTCAAGATACTTCCGTTATCGTCTCTTCAAAAACTCTCCTTTTCCCGTCGGCCATGTGTCCGCTTCCCTGCATCACCGTGGCCACTCCTCTGGTGAGGTGTTGGCGTGTGTCCCACATCTTAAGACCCAGGACCTGCAAGACGAGACTGGCTACTGCTTCCTATAGTTTTTGTGTAGAGACCAGCCACACGAGGCCTGACACTTAAGATGCCTCCTTTCTCGTCACAATAAAGTTTGTAGAATTGCTTCCGCCTCTTTGTTTTTCTTCTTCCTCTTCCTTCTTTAACCTTTCAAGTTCTGAGACTCAGGTTTACAAACTCTTCAGAAGCTCAAATTAATCCCTGCTGCTGCTTCTTTCGTACTCGCTCCTCTTGTCTTGAGCCCGAGAGAGAGAGAGAGAGAGAGAGAGAGAGAGAGAGAGAGAGAGAGAGAGAGAGAGAGAGAGAGAGAGAGATGTGATAGGGGCACGTTCCGACCCGCGCCATGTCAGTCACTATAATATACAAATGATCATTAATGCTTCCTGTGATCAATATGTGTTGTCGTCCAGCTCGGTGGGCACGGATCAAAAGTGGACGCTGGCCTACGTTGAAGATCGTAGATTTCGAGTGGTTACAGGCAGTCATGACGTAGATACAGAAACATTCTTGTAGACAGTTAGATATAAAGATAATACAGTCATTCAGCCTTTCTGGAGTCTCAGAAAATACAAAGAACACAGACAGCAAAACACTAAGATAGAGAGAAATGCATCACAACACTAAGATATACAGGAAGACACTACAACACTAAGGTATACAGGAAGACACGTACAACACTAAGGTATACAGGAAGACCCTACAACACTAAGATATACAGGAAGACACCTACAACACTAAGGTATACAGGAAGACACCTACAACACTAAGGTATACAGGAAGACACTACAACACTAAGGTATACAGGAAGACACCTACAACACTAAGGTATACAGGAAGACACCTACAACACTAAGGTATACAGGAAGACACCTACAACACTAAGGTATACAGGAAGACACCTACAACACTAAGGTATACAGGAAGACACTACAACACTAAGGTATACAGGAAGACACTACAACACTAAGGTATACAGGAAGACACCTACAACACTAAGGTATACAGGAAGACACTACAACACTAAGATATACAGGAAGACACCTACAACACTAAGGTATACAGGAAGACACCTACAACACTAAGGTATACAGGAAGACACCTACAACACTAAGGTATACAGGAAGACACTACAACACTAAGGTATACAGGAAGACACCTACAACACTAAGGTATACAGGAAGACACCTACAACACTCAGGTATACAGGAAGACACGACACCTACAACACTAAGGTATACAGGAAGACACTACAACACTAAGATATACAGGAAGACACCTACAACACTAAGGTATACAGGAAGACACCTACAACACTAAGGTATACAGGAAGACACTACAACACTAAGGTATACAGGAAGACACCTACAACACTAAGGTATACAGGAAGACACCTACAACACTAAGGTATACAGGAAGACACCTACAACACTAAGGTATACAGGAAGACACCTACAACACTCAGGTATACAGGAAGACACCTACAACACTAAGGTATACAGGAAGACACCTACAACACTAAGGTATACAGGAAGACACCTACAACACTCAGGTATAGAGCCTAGCACGAGATGCCTGTGTGTTGCTTGTGCCAGACGTGGACACGCACGCGCGGCCAAAGCTTTGTGAAGAGAGCGAGTTGACCTTACGGAGGTAGCGATATGAGGAGCACGTCACGCCCCAGCAGACAGACAGACACTCTGGAGTCAGCCAGAGTATTTATAGAGATGGTGTTGTGGGAAGAAGAAGGACATCCGCTTGTTTCTCCATCACGTCTCATGTTTTTTCTGTCATGGAGGATCTCGAGGTAGGCAGGGACCATACCTTCCTCACACACACACACACTGGTCCGTCAAGGACGCCATCCTGGCTAGTGATGTGATGCGTCTTCAAGAGAATGTTCCAGGAGGCTCACAGAAGACGTTCGCTGCAGACTGCAGTAACCCCTTACCAGGGTAATTTCATAATACAGACTGCAGTAACCCCTTACCAAGGTAATTTCACAATCAATACAGACCGCAGTAACCCCTTACCAGGGTAATTTCATAATACAGACTGCAGTAACCCCTTACCAAGGTAATTTCATAATCAATACAGACTGCAGTAACCCCTTACCAGGGTAATTTCACAATCAATATAGATGACATTCAAGTCAAGTCAGTAAAGTTGATAAAATCATTCAGATGGTATTCTAGGATCGTTTTAGTATTTGTTACTTATCACCGAAAGTTTTTGGTCAAAGAACAAGGTCTCTTTTATCACGTCTGGCCAACAGTTCATTTTTCAAATTCATTTTTCAAATAAGTTCCATTGTGTCGGCTAAAGTGTCACACTGTGTCATCACCGACCCACTGGATCTCCTCCCACAACCAGTCTTTGGAAATACTGCAACACTTTTTTTCTCCTCTTGAGAACAAAAAAAGAATGTTTTTATTGCATTTACTGGTCAGTATATCAGACTATATCATTACCCAGCGTTTATTATTCGATTATCTTTTTCATCTATTCAAATACTGGTTTTAGTTCCTGGAGCTCCTCGCTCCTGAAGAACCCACTGCAGAAAACATAAAATCCCAGAGGACGACTTCTTGACTACTCCAACCACAGTATTGCCAAACCCATAAAAAAAAAACCTTCACCTTTCGTCTGATGTCACAACGTATCTGCACTTCCAGCTAGGATCACGTCGCTACACAGGTTCACAAAGCAATATAACTTCTCTCACCGAATATCTACGTCAACTTATCACACTGGCAATGACTACCGTTGATGATAATCTTCCAGGAACATCAAATATTCGAATATCATTCTGCCTGAACCTGGAATACGTAAGTGTAGGAGATATTCTGGCACATGGTGAAATATCTAACACAGCCAAGCTTAAAGCAGCCAGCTTATCAGCTTATCTTTCACAGTCATGCAAGAAACTTCATCCTTCATATTAGCCTACATAAGCATCTTCAGTACGTATCATGTAGGCTACGGTAGGACTAAGCTACATGAATATCTTGGCTACGTTAATGTTATGTAGGCTACGTTATTATCATGCATCGTTACAACGAGACAGAAACATTCTACTCAAATTCACTTAGACGAAATAAATGGCTGAAATTTACCAGGTTTTGCTAGTCGTGTTCTACCCCTTTCGTGGGTAGAATGAAACTGTTTAGCATATCTTTATTAATATATATGTAAATACAATTATGGTAGGAGGCAGTGAAGTATAATATGAAGTATAGACAATGTTACATGCTATCAATAACATAATTCCTGGCAATGTTGACAGTAGCGAAACAGCATTTCCCCCCACCCACTTCCTCTTGCCCTAACTGGATCCTCTTAATATCCATTAACATTTATAACACAAGTCTACAATTAACAATGTTTGCCATCTGACTCATGAACTACATCGATCCAAGAATAAAGAAAATGGCTGATAATTATGTTAACTTCATGATAAAACCCAGATCGCCCGAGATTATGGAAATGTCTGATAATTAGGTTAACTTCTTGATAAAGACAGGAAAAAAAACAGAGAAAAATACGCTCCCATCCTGTAGGAAGATCACAACAGAAGACAAGGTCGCAAGCTCCTGAACTTTGCCGGAACCTGAAACAAATGATGACAAATACGTTCCGAATTCTGAACAAAATGATCCAACAGTTTTCTCTGGCTCGGTAACAAGTCATCGTCAACACGTTGTCGCAAGCACAGCGAACGACGCACAAGCACAGACCGCTGCCAAAAGCAAAGTAGACAGTAGCCAAAAGCAAGAGAGACCGCAAGTAGAGACTGCACAGCCAATACGAGTGACCGCACCCGGCACCAGTGGAGACCGCAGCCAACACACACGAAGGACCGCAGCCAACACACACCAAGGACCGCAGCCAACACACACCAAGGACCGCAGCCAACACACACCAAGGACCGCAGCCAACACACACCAAGGACCGCAGCCAACACACACCAAGGACCGCAGCCAACACTCGGCGTACAACACAAACGCTTAAGACTCCGATATTTTGCCCGGCGAGACCGGCCCAGCCAGGAGGAAAGTGGCTGTGTTGCGTGACCGGCCCAGCCAGGAGGAAAGTGGCTGTGTTGCGTGACCGGCCCAGCAACAGCCATCCTTGAAACAAAGAAAAAAAAATCTCGATAAAAAAAACATTTGTTCTTGTGTTTTTGTCCAGTGTTAAAACTGCTGTATGGAAATACCACCAGGGTTTTTGTTGCATTGCTCAAGGGCAATAGATGACTGGAGGTGACTGTATCTCCAGGTGCAAGGTGACTGTATCTCCAGGTGCAAGGTGACTGGTGGTGACTGTATCTCCAGGTGCAAGGTGACTGGAGGTGACTGTATCTCCGGGTGCAAGGTGACTGTATCTCCAGGTGCAAGGTGACTGTATCTCCAGGTGCAAGGTGACTGGAGGTGACTGTATCTCCAGGTGCAAGGTGACTGTATCTCCAGGTGCAAGGTGACTGGAGGTGACTGTATCTCCAGGTGCAAGGTGACTGTATCTCCAGGTGCAAGGTGACTGGTGGTGACTGTATCTCCAGGTGCAAGGTGACTGGAGGTGACTGTATCTCCAGGTGCAAGGTGACTGGAGGTGACTGTATCTCCAGGTGCAAGGTGACTGGAGGTGACTGTATCTCCAGGTGCAAGGTGACTGGAGGTGACTATCTCCAGGTGCAAGATGACTGGAGGTGACTGTATCTCCAGGTGCAAGGTGACTGTATCTCCAGGTGCAAGATGACTGGAGGTGACTGTATCTCCAGGTGCAAGGTGACTGTATCTCCAGGTGCAAGGTGACTGGAGGTGACTGTATCTCCAGGTGCAAGGTGACTGTATCTCCAGGTGCAAGGTGACTGGAGGTGACTGTATCTCCAGGTGCAAGGTGACTGGAGGTGACTGTATCTCCAGGTGCAAGGTGACTGGAGGTGACTGTATCTCCAGGTGCAAGATGACTGGAGGTGACTGTATCTCCAGGTGCAAGGTGACTGTATCTCCAGGTGCAAGATGACTGGAGGTGACTGTATCTCCAGGTGCAAGGTGACTGTATCTCCAGGTGCAAGGTGACTGGTGGAGACTGTATCTCCAGGTGCAAGATGACTGGTGGTGACTGTATCTCCAGGTGCAAGGTGACTGGAGGTGACTGTATCTCCGGGTGCAAGGTGACTGTATCTCCAGGTGCAAGGTGACTGGTGGTGACTGTATCTCCAGGTGCAAGGTGACTGGTGGTGACTGTATCTCCAGGTGCAAGGTGACTGGTGGTGACTGTATCCCCAGGTGCAAGGTGACTGGTGGAGACACTTCATTAACTGTGTCCCTGGCTGCTGGTTGGTCTAGCTTTAGCAGATGACGAGCAGTAAAACCTCTCATATATCACCAGCCTCTCACATGGACGCCACCAGTCACGTGGCACTCTCACCCTCTTAATGACACACACACACACACACACACACACACACACACACACACACACACGTTTATCGATACAAACAATGTTGATCACTTACGAGAACAGCAATAATTATCATCCATTCACTTCCTCCCATCTGTTGACAGACACATCCACCGCCAACCGTATTTCTAACAATCCACCTTCAGTGTGGGTATATTCTCTATAGTTTATAACCATTCTCCTTCAGTTTTATATATATATATATATATATATATATATATATATATATATATATATATATATATATATATATATATATATAGGGAAGAAGGAATACTGCCTACGTATTCCCTGCGTGTCGCAGATGGCGACTAAAAAGGATGGGTGGGTGCAGGGTTTGGAAATCCTTCCCTCCTGTTTCAATTCTCCAAAAGAAGAAACTGAGAAGGTAATGTATGAAATGGCGAATATGTATGAAATAAAATAACATTATTATTATCTGAGAGGCCATGAGACGGGACCTCAATTGAGCACCGTTCTTAAGGAACTCACATGATCACGTTAAAGTCATAACTCGTAGCTACGTCTCAAAACAATGACCAACTGTTTACTTATGACACGTATAAGACACGATACTAAAACAAGCGAGACATGGCTGTCAGCTGTGAAGGCAGAGGACATGTAGCGTGGCAAGCAGGACAAAGTGGGGTGGCGCGCACTCATGGAGTACAGACAAGTACATGTTAAATCATGTGCGTAGGGATGGAAGGTGTGGGAGGAAGCCAGGGGACGTAAGGTAGCCAAGGTTGCACAGAGGCGGGTGCAAGGTGACAAAGACAATGCAACGGTCGTGAGGAACACACGCGGACCCAGGCGGGCAACACAGTAAACACTGTAGACATTATTATACCAGTTTTCTTCACCTAGCAAGTCTGATGTTTACCACATCCCCAGCTGGATGATGCCAGACAAACAAATGAAACCTTCCTGGACCTGCACAATTTCAATTCTTTTATCACACACTTTTCATCAGTACTTAACATCTCGGTGTACTTCGGTATATACTCGAGTTTTCTCTTACGTAAAATAACTTTCACGTTCGGGAAACCAGGGGACGAAATACGAAACCATACCAAGATAACTATACCAAAACGCCTCAGTACCCCAGACACCTACTGTCACCCCACAGTATAACTGATCACGAACGTTAATATCAAGTATTATTGTCACACTCTCTCCCATCCATCCAGTACATGATCCTGTGGTATGATGTATTCCCCATTAATACCACGTTATTACCCTTTGCCAACCATGAATCAAACAAGTGAAGTCTAGATTGAAATAAGCTCTTATTTCTATAAATATACATAAACGTCTATAAACATACATATCAACGGATGCATACACATATTTACACATACACCTATTCATCCTTGGTTGCCTTCATCGATTCCCGGCGCCAAACCGCCCCACAGGAACACCCCCCCCCCCCCTTGCATGCACGAACCGTGGCCAGTGCCGTTAGGTTAGGTTAGGTTAGACAGTGAATGATCGCTGGCGACCAGGAACCTACCTACACACTAGTCCTTGACAGATGTGGTGTCACCGTCAAACTAAACGAACAAGGACACATTGGACGTGGTGCAGGACCATCAGTGAGGCCGTAACACAAACACCGAGGCAAACTGGTCACAAACCTGAGCCGAGAATTCACAAACTAACAACATTCCAGCCAAGCCCCGACACAGGCCCATCAACCCGTTATAATCCTACCAGGATAGCAACACAATCCTACCAACGGCACCTGCAACACACAAGCACCGTAACACCCGGTAGATCGGCCCGCATATCTGGGAGTGGATCATCAGACCAGCAATGGAGTACATCCTGGTCTTAATGGAATATAGTTTATCCTCGGCATCCTTCGTATCCACATGAAAGATAATAAATAGACAAGTACGCAGATGATGGCATGTGCACTGACCTTATTTATATATATATATATATATATATATATATATATATATATATATATATTTTTTTTTTTTTTTTTATACTTTGTCGCTGTCTCCCGCGTATTGCGAGGTAGCGCAAGGAAACAGACGAAAGAAATGGCCCAACCCCCCCCATACACATGTACATACACACGTCCACACACACAAATATACATACCTACACAGCTTTCCATGGTTTACCCCGGACGCTTCACATGCCTTGATTCAATCCACTGACAGCACGTCAACCCCTGTATACCACATCGCTCCAATTCACTCTATTCCTTGCCCTCCTTTCACCCTCCTGCATGTTCAGGCCCCGATCACACAAAATCTTTTTCACTCCATCTTTCCACCTCCAATTTGGTCTCCCTCTTCTCCTCGTTCCCTCCACCTCCGACACATATATCCTCTTGGTCAATCTTTCCTCACTCATTCTCTCCATGTGCCCAAACCATTTTAAAACACTCTCTTCTGCTCTCTCAACCACGCTCTTTTTATTTCCACACATCTCTCTTACCCTTACGTTACTTACTCGATCAAACCACCTCACACCACACATTGTCCTCAAACATCTCATTTCCAGCACATCCATCCTCCTGCGCACAACTCTATCCATAGCCCACGCCTCGCAACCATACAACATTGTTGGAACTACTATTCCTTCAAACATACCCATTTTTGCTTTCCGGGATAATGTTCTCGACTTCCACACATTTTTCAAGGCTCCCAAAATTTTCGCCCCCTCCCCCACCCTATGATCCACTTCCGCTTCCATGGTTCCATCCGCTGACAGATCCACTCCCAGATATCTAAAACACTTTGCTTCCTCCAGTTTTTCACCATTCAAACTCACCTCCCAATTGACTTGACCCTCAGCCCTACTGTACCTAATAACCTTGCTCTTATTCACATTTACTCTTAACTTTCTTCTTCCACACACTTTACCAAACTCCGTCACCAGCTTCTGCAGTTTCTCACATGAATCCGCCACCAGCGCTGTATCATCAGCGAACAACAACTGACTCACTTCCCAAGCTCTCTCATCCCCAACAGACTTCATACTTGCCCCTCTTTCCAAGACTCTTGCATTTACCTCCCTAACAACCCCATCCATAAACAAATTAAACAACCATGGAGACATCACACACCCCTGCCGCAAACCTACATTCACTGGGGATAGGGGAGAAAGAATACTTCCCACGTATTCCCTGCGTGTCGTAGAAGGCGACTAAAATGGAAGGGAGCAGGGAGCTTGAAATCCTACTCTCCAGCTTATTTACTTTTCCAAAAGAAGGAACAGAGAATGAGGCCAAGTGAGGATATTTCCCTCTTAGGCGCAGTCCTCTGTTCTTAACGATACCTCACTAACGCGGGAAATGGCGAATATGCATAATATATGTACATATATATATATATATATATATATATATATATATATATATATATATATATATATATATATACAATATGCAATAGTTCACAGTGGTGCGCGTGATCTAGTATATGCATAAAACCACTAAGAAAATGAAACAAAGTTCCCAAGTGCACTTTCGTGTAATGACATCATTAGAGATACTAGAATGAGACAGACCTAAGTAATATAAATACACGTAATATAAGAACGGGACAAGAATCAAATGCTTCATTTAATCATGCTAAAAATTATCATCATTGTACTGGCCACAGTAACGCTAATTCAGTTATCAACTCAACTACCACGAGAAATATTACTGAATCTTCTATTATCAAATACACAAATAATTGTTATATTAATATTAGTGAAGGTCTTCACAAACTGGATAGCCTTGTCGTACGCAAAATTTGTAAGAAGTCCTTGTCCACATAATAAAAATTTACGACAGGCATGTTGCCAGACCCGACCATCACCATCCGGTATAGCTTGTTTACCAATGGCGTCTTAAGCTATGCCTCTTCCTTGTATATCAACTAACGGTTCTACTGTCTAATTCTGGCATCTCCCCTGACGATGTGATTATTACACGAAAGTGCACTTGGGAACTTCTCATTTGCGTTGTGGTTATCAGCAAATACTTGATCACGCGCACCAACTGTGAGCTATTGCATTACATCCACTGAAGTAAAGAAGGAAGAATACTAACAACGTATGTCCTAGGTGGGGCGGCAGTAGGGGCTAGACATCCTCTCCTCCTGTATTGCATCTTTCCAGATGTAGACACAGAGGTCGACTAATTTCAAGTAACGTCTTTTAGAAGTGTTTGTGGCGGACCATACAGCGCCTCCCCGCCGTTACAGACACTGTATCCGGTCGTACATTACATATCCCATAATATCTGGGAGTGAATTTAGCAACGGATGGAACCATCGAAGCGGAAGAGAGTCACAGGGTGGGGGAGGGGGGCGAAGGTTCTGGAAGCGTTGGAGAATGTGTGGAAGGCGAGAACGTTATCTCGAAGAGCAAAAATGGACATGTTTGAAGTAGTGCTTCCAAAAATGTTATATGGTTGCGAGGCGTAGGCGATAGATAGGGTTGTGCAGAGGAGGGTGGATGTGTTGGAAATGAGATGTTTGAGGACAATATGCGGTGTGAGGTGGTTTGATCGAGTAAGTAATGAAAGGGTAAGAGATGTGTGGTAATAAAAAGAGTGTGGCTGAAAGGGCAGAAGAGGGTGTATTGAAGTGGTTTGGTCACATGGAAAGAATGATTGAGGAAATATTGACAAAGGATGTATATGTCAGAGGTAGAGGGAACAAGGAGAAGTGAGAGACCAAATTGGAGGTGGAAGGATGGAGTGAAACAGATTTTGAGCAATCGGGGCCTGAACATCCAGGAGGGTGAAAGGCGTGCAAGGAATACAGTGAATTGGAACGATGTGGTATACCGGGGTCGAAGTGCTGTCAATGGATTGAACCAGGGAATGTGAAGTGTCTAGGGTAAACCATGGAAAGTCTTGTGGGGCCTGGATGTGGAAAGGGAGCTGTGGTTTCGGTGCATTACACATGATAGGTAGAGACAGTGAACGAATGTGGCCTTTGTTGTTTTTTCCTAGCGCTACCTCGCGTGCACGCGGGAGGGGGCCATTTCATGTGTGGTGGGTGGCGGCGAGAATGGATGAAGGCAGCATATATATATATATATATATATATATATATATATATATATATATATATATATATATATATATATGTGTGTGTGTGTGTGTGTGTACGTTGAAATGTATGTGTATGTATATGTGCGTGTGTGGGCGTTTATGTATATACATGTGTATGTGGGTGGGTTGGGCCATTCTTTCGTCTGTTTCCTTGCGCTACCTGGCTAACGCGGGAAACTGAGCGTCAAAGTAAAATAATGTATACAAGTAAAAAATTAAACATTTGGTTATCGAGTAGCGGTCGGTGGCAATTTAGGTCCGTCCATGCAAGAACAATAATGCTAGCTGGTGACGTCATTATCACGTGCCACACTTCTCATCCAATGACAGTGTTGCTGTGATATCATGAACTTTACACATTTGTTCCATAGGATGATCTAGGAGGAAGCGTTACCCGTGTTATCACAGATGTTTCCACAATGAACACAGGATGAACACGGGGTTTCCTCTTGGCACGGGGTGAGCATGGTGGTTTATGGTAGTGGTCTGGGGTGAGCACAGTGGTTTGTGGTAGAGGCCCGGAGTGAGCAGCACGGTGGTTCGTGGTAGTGGTCCGGGGTGAGCATGGTGGTTCGTGGTAGTGGTCCGGGGTGAGCAGCACGGTGGTTCGTGGTAGTGGTCCGGGGTGAGCATGGTGGTTTGTGGTAGTGGCACGGGGTGAGCACGGAGGTTCGTGGTAGTGGTCCGGGGTGAGCACAGTGGTTCGTGGTAGTGGTCCGGGGTGAGCACGGTGGTTCGTGGTAGTGGTCCGGGGTGAGCACGGTGGTTCGTGGTAGTGGTCCGGGGTGGGCACGGTGGTTCGTGGTAGTGGTCCGGGGTGAGCACAGTGGTTCGTGGTAGTGGTCCGGGGTGAGCAGCACGGTGGTTCGTGGTAGTGGTCCGGGGGTGAGCAGCACGGTGGTTCGTGGTAGTGGTCCGGGGGTGAGCAGCACGGTGGTTCGTGGTAGTGGTCCGGGGTGAGCACAGTGGTTCGTGGTAGTGGTCCGGGGTGAGCAGCACGGTGGTTCGTGGTAGTGGTCCGGGGGTGAGCAGCACGGTGGTTCGTGGTAGTGGTCCGGGGGTGAGCACAGTGGTTCGTGGTAGTGGTCCGGGGTGAGCAGCACGGTGGTTCGTGGTAGTGGTCCGGGGGTGAGCAGCACGGTGGTTCGTGGTAGTGGTCCGGGGTGAGCACAGTGGTTCGTGGTAGTGGCCCGGGGTGAGCATGGTGGTTTGTGGTAGTGGTCCGGGGTGAGCACGGTGGTTCGTGGTAGTGGTCCGGGGTGAGCACGGTGGTTCGTGGTAGTGGCCCGGGGTGAGCACGGTGGTTCGTGGTAGTGGTCCGGGGTGAGCACAGTGGTTCGTGGTAGTGGTCCGGGGTGAGCATGGTGGTTTGTGGTAGTGGTCCGGGGTGAGCAGCACGGTGGTTCGTGGTAGTGGTCCGGGGTGAGCAGCACGGTGGTTCGTGGTGGTGGTCCGGGGTGAGCAGCACGGTGGTTCGTGGTAGTGGTCCGGGGTGAGCAGCACAGTGGTTCGTGGTAGTGGTCCGGGGGTGAGCAGCACGGTGGTTCGTGGTGGTGGTCCGGGGTGAGCACGGTGGTTCGTGGTAGTGGTCCGGGGTGAGCACGGTGGTTCGTGGTGGTGGTCCGGGGTGAGCACGGTGGTTCGTGGTGGTGGTCCGGGGTGAGCACAGTGGTTCGTGGTAGTGGTCCGGGGGTGAGCACAGTGGTTCGTGGTAGTGGTCCGGGGTGGGCACAGTGGTTCGTGGTAGTGGTCCGGGGGTGAGCACAGTGGTTCGTGATGGTGGTCCGGGGGTGAGCACAGTGGTTCGTGGTAGTGGTCCGGGGGTGAGCAGCACGGTGGTTCGTGGTAGTGGTCCGGGGTGAGCACAGTGGTTCGTGGTAGAGGCCCGGGGTGAGCACGGTGGTTCGTGGTAGTGGTCCGGGGGTGAGCACAGTGGTTCGTGGTAGTGGCCCGGGGTGAGCACAGTGGTTCGTGGTAGAGGCCCGGGGTGAGCACAGTGGTTCGTGGTAGTGGTCCGGGGTGAGCACGGTGGTTCGTGGTGGTGGTCCGGGGTGAGCACGGTGGTTCGTGGTAGTGGTCCGGGGGTGAGCACAGTGGTTCGTGGTAGAGGCCCGGGGTGAGCACAGTGGTTCGTGGTAGTGGTCCGGGGTGAGCACGGTGGTTCGTGGTAGTGGTCCGGGGGTGAGCACAGTGGTTCGTGGTAGTGGCCCGGGGTGAGCACGGTGGTTCGTGGTAGTGGTCCGGGGTGAGCACGGTGGTTCGTGGTAGTGGCCCGGGGTGGGCACAGTGGTTCGTGATGGTGGTCCGGGGTGAGCACGGTGTTTCCCGGGCGGCGGGAGAGCAGTTCCTGGGAGACAGTAGAAAGTGCGGGAGGCGATCGTTTGTTGACAGAGAGGCCGGAGCTGAAGCGACCGCTCGGCTGCCGCTTTCACATTCCCTGTTGTGAAGTGTGGCCGGCTCGCTGGCAGCTCCTCGTTACAAACCGTCTAGTTAACATGGTCATCATCATACCAACACTTCCGTACTGTATCTGCTACGAACGCTGACTGTCTGAGGCATCAAACGTGTTGTATCCTCTCTCGAGTCAGGTTTACCTTTTCTATATCTTTCCCGACATCTGATATTATATCAGGCATGTATGCTAACAACTTGAGGTTATTAATAACAATACAACAGCTGTACGAAGTGAGGTGGGTAAGGCTTGTGTTTCAATCTCTCACACACGACATGGAGAAAGTTTCTTTCAGAATGTTTTAGTATACGAGGGGGGGAAAACGCAACAATTACCTCCCCGTTATTGAGCAGTGTCTCGATCATCATTGTGGTAGTGCCCACCCTAGTGTAGTAGTGGCTGGGGTGGTACACAGAGAGGGAGAGAGAGAGGCACAGAGGTGTGGCAGAACATTTTTGTGTACTGGAGAACGTAGGCCGCACGTGACGTCAGCAAGCGGAAAACTAAGTCACCGCTGGTATTTCTTCACCACCCACCCAACCACCCACCCACCCACGAGGGGGTTGTTACAACGATCATTACACCAACTCACACACTTTCCGAGTCAAGATCAAGTTTGGCATGTTGGCAACTTCCACAACTTTTAACTTGCTACAAAATCATACTATCGTTCGAACCCTTAGATCAAGCAGGTGTAAATTATCAACTGACACACGATTCAAAATATAGTAGCTAAAAAAATATACGAAGAACGGGATTACCTGAAAATGTCTGACTTTCCCCAGGTATTACGTACTACCAACGCCACCCACAATATGAACGGTGAAGGCAAACGTTTGGGGAAAGTATATATAGGGAGGGAGGAGCCATACAGTATGTGACCAGGGCCTCCGTGATGTACCCATTACCTTGAGTCACGCCTCACCACGACGTCACTTTCTACCATCATTTTCCGGGACTACATTGTAGCATTCGTCTCCGGGTTACATTCTGGCCTTTGCCTCAACGAGCGTTCAACATGTGACCTCAATGTTGCTGTGAAAATAACTTTACTGTCACTTTCCGGAGCCAGCAATAATGGTGCTGTTCGAGATTTTACTACCAACGCCATTTACTGAACTCAAGTGTGTGAACCACAATTGTCTATCCACTAAGCTGTGACCCACTAAGAACATGGATCTCCATCCACTAAGCTATCACCAACATCTGGTGATTGCTGTAGTACCGCAATGGTCAAGTTCTCGACTGTCAGGAGTGTGTGTGTGTGTGTGTGTGTGTGTGTGTGTGTGTGGAACGCTTGCAACATCTCTCTTGCCTAACTAAGCTGACCACTTGTGATGATTGCACAGAACAGGTTACGGGCTTCACAAACGAGGATCGAGCTGCGTGTCACATGGAAGCATCCCTGACGTACAAGGGAAATCACCAGAAAGCATTGGCGAAATATATTAAAAATGATGATTATATACGCAGGTACAAAGACAGCAGCAGTAGTACATTCACAACTAAATAAAACGAACTAATAATGAACTTATTTTCTGCACAATGATGAATTAAATATGTGTAAAGTATCTGGAGTTAATATTGACAAAAGACTCATATAATAATAACGAGAAAGTGAAACAGTTTCAAAAGAGAGACAAAGATTATATTAAGGAGAAACATCCACACACAAAAGAGTCTTCACACCGGGATATCTCCTCGACAGAAGAGCTAGCCAGCGAAAATGGCAACTCAGGTAACATTCCCAGGAAGCAATTAAGTCGAAGAAAACGTTCTATAAATAAATAGAAAACGTTTACCCTGAAACATTAGGCACAGAGACAATCTTTAGAAACTCGGTCACTAGCAACAGAAAATGGATATCGTGTGGCCCACAATCTTTGATTGAGACACGACGATTCTAAAATGTTAATACATAAAGTAGCACAGCAGGTGTAGGCAGGCTCAAGGGGAACTGAACACTTGTGTCTGGATCAGCATGAACGAAACACATACACCTGCAAGTCTTGTACACGTCAGCTAACACATCCACACAACTTGTGTTCCTCCTGATGTTGCTTAGCAAGACCTGATCCTGCAATTCAGTGTAGGTAAAGCTTATATAATGCCTTCCTACACTCAGCATGAACGGGAGTGCTGAGGTCAGAGCATCACGTCACATTAGGTTCTCCCAGCAAGTGATGAGTTAGCTACTGTTCGTTGGCGAGTTGACATAACAGAGCCAGAGTACACGATCGAACCATGAACCAATGAGACGACGTAAACATATCCATCCGATGCAGACTGCCACTCCATCACTATTGTTATCCAAAACATATGATTTATTATCATCAATTATCAGTTATTTCCACAATTATCACAGGTAATGTGGAGGAAGCGTTTCCTATCCATCCATGTCAAACCTCCCAGGTGCATCAGTTCATGATCCACTGTTGCTATTGCCCGTGTGACGCAAGGTCGACCAGCATCAGAGGCCACGACACACTTCGTCATGCACCACACCAGCAGGAAAATAACTCGCCAGTGACGTCTGAGGCCAGAACATCAACGTCAATAAACGAGTTCAGGTATTCAGGCGAGGAAACACGGAAAGAAATAGTAGGATATTAAGAGAGATAACTGGAAGGTGTTTGTACATGGCTGTTACGTCATGTGCTTCCACGAACCCTAAGTATATAGCTCGAAGCAACAAATACATTGCTTCAGATAACTTGATCATGACCCGTCCTTTGACCACTGGTTATCCATTCTAAACCACGATTTCTCAATCATCGTAAATTATCTGCGGCAACCACACATATACCAGTACTGATATCGTCAACCACACACCACAACCATCTGTCTTATATATATATATACACAAACGCCACATCTACGAATTTAAAACCTACACATTCCTTAACTTTACAGCTCATTGCGATATGTATATCCAACCTTTAACTGACATTTACACTTATAATTAAGATAAAAAGTTACGAATTATCAAAGCTCTCCAGAATACACGGTAAACAATGGAATTACACTCCACACCCAATTACACTCCACACCCAGTTACACTCCACACCCAATACTGCCAACAGATTTACCAGTTACACAATGACGAAAGTAATGTCCGTGCTTGAAGACATGCACAAGTGTACGTACGTGTCATGCCCCATATGGGCCAGTCTGTTGTCCTCAATGGACTCTACCATTGTGACCTCTCTGGGAAATCGCCTAAAGTAGCAATAAAGCAATTTATACTGTTGGGTAACATACGTCTACGTCATGCACCAGTGATATTACAAGAAAAAAAAATAATTCACGAAAATATAACGCGAGATGATAATCATTTCTTGTACTGAATTTTCAGTGGTGTCAGACGCCACCACAAGTTAACCAACGTTGTATTCTATATCGGTTTACTGTAGCACTTGCTCGAGTAGTCATTCCCGAGAGAAAGTCTTCAGGAAAATCCTACATTGGTCAATAGACTGGCGTGAGGCAGGACGTGTGTCTGGCGCAGACCTTACGTGGCACGCATCATGGAGGACGGACAATACTGTGCTGATCAACATACATTGAAGCAGCATAGCTGGCTCCCAGCATTACCTAACTCATCATTATCATATCTATATATATTAGTATTATACTCTGTCGCTGTCTCCCGCGTTAGCGAGGTAGCGCAAGGAAACACGAATGAATGGCCCAACCCACCTACATTCACATGTATATATACATACACGTCCACATACGCATATATGCATACCTACACATTTCGAAGTATATATATATATATATATATATATATATATATATATATATACACACACACATATACACATGTACATGATTCAAACTTGCTGCCTTTATTCATTCTCGTCGCCACCCCACCACACTTCAAATAACAACCCCCTCCACCCGTACGCGCGCGAGGTAGCGCTAGGAAAAGACAACAAAGGCCACATTCGTTCACACTCAGTCTCTAGCTGTCATGTATAATGCACCGAAACCACAGCTCCCTCTCCACATCCAGGCCCCACGGGGAAAATGAAACACGATAAGTTCCCAAGTGCACTTTCGTGTAAAAATCACATCATCAGGGGGAGATACGAGAAAGAAATATAAGTCAGCTGATATACAACGAAGACACGTAGCTAGGACACCATTTGGTAAACACGTGGATAATCACAAAAGTGCACTTGGGAACTTATCGTGTTTCATTTTCCCCGTGGACTCGTAGGAATATACTTGATCACGCGCATAATTGTGATCCTTTCCAATATCATTATATATCATATATGTATATATATATATATATATATATATATATATATATATATATATATATATATATATATATGTGTGTGTGTATATGTGTGTGTGTGTGTGTGTGTGTTGCCAGACTCCGCTTGCTCGAGTTTACACCGTGAGTGAAAAGTCACCTTTGTCGAGGGTGTATCACTGGGAGTACAATCTCGTCAAATGGGTCTACATTTCCTTGCGACTTGAAGTAGCGAAGCCTTGAGAAAGGTCCTGGGTAAAACCTTGATTCTTTCACGGTGAATGATCCTGGGGTAACCATCAGTAACAGAAGACGACTAAGTGGGACGGGAGCGGGGAGCTGGACCCTCATCCCCATCTGCTTTTAGTTCAATTTCTAAAACATGGAGCAGAAGGAGCCAAGCTGGGAGTGCTCATCCTCCCCGAAGGCTCAGGGTGGGGTGTCTGAATGTATGTGGATGTAACCAAGATGACAAGAGGAGAGATAGTAAGTTTGAGGGTAAAATCCAAGATGTTCTGGCTTTGAGGGAAACAAAGCTCAAGGGTAAAAGGGGAAGAATGGCCTGGAAATGTCTCACGAATAAAGTCAAGGGTTGGTGAGAGGTCAAAAGCTAAGGAAAGGGTAGCACTACTACTGAAGCAGGAGTTATGGGAATGTGTGAAGGAGTGTAAGGAAGTGAGCTCCTGACTTTTGTCGGTAAAACAGAAAGTGGATTGAAATAAGTAACTATTAGTACTTATGGACCTGATTATGAGAAGAAACATCACGAGTTTTGTGAGCAGATAAGCGAGTGTGTCACCAGTTTTGTGAGCAGCTGAGTGAGTGTGTCATCAGTTTTCATTCACGAGACCGGGTATTAGTGATGGGTGGCAGTGGAGGGTGTAATTTGAGAGGTATGGGGTATTCAATAATGCGAATGGAAATGGTGAACAGTTCGTGGAGTTGTTGCAGCAGAAAGGACACATACTTAAGTATTCTTAGGACACATACTTAAGTATTCTCAGGACACATACTTAAGTATTCTTAGACGAGTAGGAGTGATAATCAGTGGGTATTACTGGACTACATCTTATCTGGAATGAGTGCAAAAGAGAGATTTTTGAATGTGTACGTGATGAGAGGGACAGCTGATCGCTACTTGTGGAAGTGAGGGTGAAGATTTGTAGAGGTTTTCGGAAAAGAGGAAACTGTATGGTGACGGGAGAGTGGAGAAAATAAAAGATTTTGGATAAAGAGACGAGTATGAAATGGCAAAAGGTGGGAGTTAAACAACGCCACGGCAGTGGGTGAGGAACGTGAGGTTTTCAGGGAAGCAGTGGTGGGATGTGCCAAGGATGCATGTGGCATGCGAAAGATGTGAAGTGGGCAGGTTAGTAAGGGGTAGCGAGTGGTGGGGTGAAGAAGTAAGTTGCTCGTGAAAGAGAAAAAAAGAGAGGTATATGGGCGCTCCTTACGAGGAAGAAGAGCAAATGATTCGGAAATGTATAGCAGCAAGAGGTCAAGAGGAAGGTGCAGGGGTTGAGAAACAGAGCAAGTGAGAGGTGGTATGAGCGAGCATCAGTAAACATCCGGAGGAGCAAGATAATCTGGATGGAGCTCATTAGTGGACGGAAACCAAGAGAACAAATAGGAACATCGGTGAAGGGGGCAAACCGGCAAATAAGTAGGAGGAGTGGGTATTTCAAAGGACAACTGAAGGTGTTTGATGATAGAATGGCAGATGTAGGGTGTCTGGGTCGGGGTGGTATGCGAAGTGAGAGTCATGGAGAGTGGTTTGGTGAAGAGAAAGGAGGTGATGAAAAACCTTACATAAGATGAAATGTGGGAAGGCGGCTGGAGTAGATAGTACAGCAGTTGAATTTCTTAAGACTGACAGAGATGCTTTGTGGAAGGTCTTAAGAATATGCTTTGTGGAAGGTCTTAAGAATATATGGTGAGGGAGGTAAGCTGCTAGCAGCAGTGAAAAGTTTATATCAAGGTTATAAGGCATGGGTACGAGTAAGGAGAGAGTGAATGGTTCCAAATGAAATTTGGTTTGCGGCAGGGGTGTGTGATGTCATCATGGTTGTTTAATTCGTTAATGGATGGTGTATTGGGGAGGTAAATACGTGAGTCTTGGAGAGAGGGACGACTATGCAGTCTGTAGGGGATAAGGGGAGTCTAAGAAGCGAGTCGGCTGTTGTTTGCTGATGACACAGCACTGGTGGCAGACTCGATTGACAAAATGTATAAGTTGGCGACTCAGTTTGGAGGAGCGTGTGAAAGGAGGAAGTTGAGTAAATGTAAATGCAAGCAAGGTTATTTGGTTTAACAGGGTGGAGTGACACGTTAGCTTGGGTACGAATTTAAATATAAAATTTGGAAGAAGTGAAGTATTTTCGATAACTGAGTGGACATTTCACCGAATGGAACCATAAATGAGAAAGAGAGTCCTAAGGTGGGTAAGGCGCTGAAGGTTCTGGGAGCAAAGTGGAGGGGACAAGGAGAAGGGAGACCAAATAGGAGATGGAGGGATTCAGTGAAAAAGATTTTGAGTGATCGGGGTCTGAACACTTAAGAGGTTTTAAGACATGCTCGGGATAAAGAGAAATGGAACGGTGTGGCATACAGGGATCGACGTGCTGACAATTAACTGAACTAGGGCATGTGAACCGGCAGGGGTAAACCATGAAAATGTCTGGATGTAGATAGGGAGCTGTGGTTTCGGTGCATTACACATGACAGCTAAAGAAAGGAAGTGGATGTTATCTTTTCATATCTGTAGTTAGGACTTGGGATATAAGTCCAAATACGTCATCTAGACCCACCAGCAATGGAGCCGAGATGGAACCATCACTAGTGCTGAGCTCAGCCAAGCTGGACCATAAGGGAGGTCCACCTGCAAGCAACTAGACACCTTCCCCCAGCCGACCTCACCATTTGGAGGACTTCCTACTCGCTGTCCTAAACCCACTCCCCAGGTACCCGGCTCGAGCCACACGCTCTGTAGAGTGGTATAGCCCTTCACCTGGCAGCCCTCTCTCTCTCTCTCTCTCTCTCTCTCTCTCTCTCTCTCTCTCTCTCTCTCTCTCTCTCTCTCTCTCCTATGAGTATCTACGGTACTGACCAGTATGGCCGACATGCAGTCAGATGCAACAGTTCCGGCGGGAGAGCTACTAGGCACGGCGAGATCAACGACATCAAATCAACGAGTCTTGCATCTGCCAGCTGTCGTCCTTCCTGTGGCTAGCTATAGGAGCAGCAAGCGGCCCTACGTTGTACCTGGAGGAGGGGCAGACGACTGATAGCGGGCTACACACGTGCTTCCATCTCTGTAGACAATTATCTGGAGATAACCTCAGAAAGTCAGATTTGTGACGCATACACAGAGCCAGACTGCATCATACGGGAACTTCAAACTACGACAACTTTTCGTTCCGACCGTTTCGCAGACGCTGGCACCCTGGTGAACGACTGCTCTTCATTCTCTGGACGACCTTGGCTCTCGCCCCAGCGAATCGACCAAGGACGACAGCGCAGCAAGCTTTCCATTCCAGCGCCTCAACATTGATATTCATCGAGGTATCGCAAGTGCCACTATCGGCTCACATCCCACGCCCGAGGATGTGCATTAACTTACATCACACATGTCTTATCTAGACACGCTTAGTTAATTCTAGTTATCTTGAGGACATAAATATCCCGTAGGCACACTGTTACGCTGCCAGGGTCAACCTACCATCATCTTTTACTACCAAGATACCAAGTGACGATCAAGAGCAATGCGCGAAATCGGGATCATCAGTAATGCCAGTGCGCAGGTTCGAACCCCACCACCGCGGGACGATGGTGTACGACTGACGAATGTTGGCAGCACACTGAATACATTTAACCTTATAGATGCCCCAGCCAGGATCCCCTGCCATATGGATCAACCATAATGCGAGGCGTAACGGGGACGTGGAAGGTGTGGTCCCGTACACCCAAGGCTTCCACAACTAAAGGACTTGGTGTCAATTTTGTTAAAGTTCGTCCTTAAATATGATATTTTCCTCCTGAAACTTTGTGTCGCTTTTCTTAAATTCTGTCCAACTCTGTCGACCAGAACACCTGGGTCGTCCACACCAGGTTGCTGGTCCCGGCGGTGGGAAACAAGGTCACTGGACCAGTTGACTCGTGTGGGACCCGGTCGTGGCGACCAGTCCCGTTCCTGGCCCGCCTCACTCTCCCTCTCGCCTGGACCGGCCCGGGCCGTCACCCTCACTCAGTGACGCACTCACTCCAACAACCTGTTCACCCCTCTTTGGTCGTCGCCCCAGTCCTGGGGATCCTGAGGATTGAAGACCACAGTGCTGGGAGGGTCGTGCAGGCCCAAGACCACAGTGCTGGGAGGGCTCCTCCTCCCCCGTCTTAAAACTGCCAGTGGTGGACACGTCCTGCGTTCTGTGACACCAGATTCACCTATCCGGTCATCTGGTATGGCCATATACGCTGGATCTCTGTGTGGCCCCCTGGTATGGCCACACAGGATGTCCCTGTCTGGCCACCTAGTACAGCCACTTACTATGCATCTATCTGGCCATATAGGACGCACTTCTGGCCACCTGGTATAGCCACACACTCTAGCGACACAAACTACGCAGTTTGTATCACTATCTTTACCATTCACATGTCGAGTTAAGGTCGATATATACGACGAACATGACATACTAATTCAAGTCAGTGTAAACGTGCTTAGGGTCATATGTTTAGGGTCGTATTGATGATGATGTATCATTATAAGCAATAGGATCTAATGCAGTCTCTCATCAAGACGACCCTATCAAACCTCGTGCAACACGACAATGCGACCCTTTAGCACGACAGTACGACCCATAAGCACGGCGGTACGACTCCTGGGTATGATATCCTATACTACGACCTTACTGTGGTATTCAAGGACCGCGATTCGTATTCTGGGGGTCGTGCCTCGTGTTCTGGGGGTCGCATTGTCGTGCTCAAGGATACAACTAACACATTCCTTAGCAGATTAGGTGAGGCTGTGTGTGTGTGTGTGTGTGTGTGTGTGAGTGGGAGAGAGAGGTGCTCACGGAATGTACACCAGATGTACATATTCATACTTGCTGCCTTATCCATTCCCATCGCCACCACACATGAAATAGCACCCCCTCCCCTTTTACCGCGCGAGGCAGCGCTAGGAAAAGACAACAAAGGCCACAGTTGTTCACGCTCAGTCTCTATCTGGCATGTGTAATGCACCGAAACCACAGCTCCCTTTCCACATCCAGGCGACACAGACCTTTCCATGGTTGGCCCCCGACGCTTCACATGCAGTTTAAATCCATTGAAAGCAAGTCGACCCCGGTATACCACATCGTTCCAATTCACTCTATTCCTAACACGCCTTTCACCCTCCTACATGTTCAGGCCCCGATCGCTCAAAATCTTTTTCAATCCATCCTTCCGCCTCCAAATTGGTTTCCCACTTCTCGTTCCCTCCACCTCTGGTACATATATCCTATTTGTCAATCTTTCCTGACTCATTCTCTCCATGTGATCAAACCATTTCAAAACACCCTCTTCTGCTCTACCAACCACACTCTTTTTATTACCACACATCTTTTACCCTTTTAGTACTTAATCAAAGCACCTCACACCACATACTGTCCTCAAACATCTCATTTCCAACACATCCACCCACCTCCGCACAACCCTATCTATAGCCCAAGCCTCGCAACCATATAACATTGTTGGATCCACTATTCCTTCAAACATATCCATTTTTGCTCTCCGAGATAACGTTCTCGCCTTCCACATGTTCTTCAAAGCTCCCAGAACCTTTGCCCCCTCCCCCACCCTGTGACTCACTTCCGCTTCCATGGTTCCATCCGCCGCTAAATCCACTCCCAGACATCTAAAACACCTCACTTCCCCAGTTTTTCTCCATTCAAACTTACCTCCCAGTTAACTTCTCTCAACCCTACTGAACCAAATAACCTTGTTCTTATTCACATTTACTCTAAGCTTTCTTCTTTCACACACTTTACCAAACTCGGTCACCAACTTCTGCAGTTTCTCACCCGAATCAGCCACCAGGGCTGTATCATCAGCGAAAAACTGACTCCCTTCACAAGCCCTCTCATCCACAACAGACTGCATACTTGCCACTCTCTCCAAAAGTCTTGCATTCACCTGATGTGATTATTACACGAAAGTGCACTTGGCAACTTACCGTGTTTCATTTCCCCGTGGACTCATAGGAATATACTTGATCACGCGCAAAATTGTGATCCTTTCCAGTATATATGCACAACTCTTCAAGTGGAAGTGTTGTGAATAGCGAATATTCACAAAAAATATTGAGAAATAGTTTCATATATACTAACATATACATTATAATACATATGCATCTACGTCAGCAAAAATGTTAGCCAATAAAAATATACGAAAAATACAGTTTTCTCTACAGAATCCAGAAGTAAAAGTGAAAGTTTGTCATGTTGGCCAAGTGGACCTCGACTCGCTCAGCAGTGCACGGCTACCATAACCTATATTGTATATAGTGTTCCTACGTGAGGACATACAACACCGTCAAAAATGAAAATATTATATATATATATATATATATATATATATATATATATATATATATATATATATATATATTCTTTTTTTTTTCAAACTATTCGCCATTTCCCGCGTTAGCGAGGTAGCGTTAAGAACAGAGGACTGGGCCTTTGAGGGAACATCCTCACCTGGCCCCCTTCTCTGTTCTTTCTTTTGGAAAAAAAAAAAGAGAGGGGAGGATTTCCAGCCACCCGCTCCCTCCCCTTTTAGTCGCCTTCTACGACACGCAGGGAATACGTGGGAAGTATTCTTTCTCCCCTATCCCCAGGGATAATTATATATATATATATATATATATATATATATATATATATATATATATATATATATATATATATATATATATATATATTGGAAAGGATCACAATTTTGCGCGTGATCAAGATATTCCTATGAGTCCACGGGGACTCATAGGAATATATATATATATATATATATATATATATATATATATATATATATATATATATATATATACAAATATATTTCATGTGTGGCGGGGTGGCGACGAGAATGGATGAAGGCAGCTAGTATGAATATGTCTGCGTATGTATATGTATGTATACACTGAAACGTATATATGCGTGTATGGTCATTTATGTATATACGTATGTACGTGGGTGGGTTGGGCCATTCCTAGTCTGTTTCCTTGTGCTACCTCGCTGAAGCGGGAGACGGCGATTAAGTATAAAATATAAAATAATGATACATATGTATATATATACATATATATATAATGGTCGTACGGGCGTACATCATGTGTTTACTAACACTAGCGCCTATTCTCTGGGGGATCCTGAAGGTTCGAGGCTGCGCTACAATCACAAGGTTCGAGGCTGCGCTACAATCACAAGGTTCGAGGCTGCGCTACAATCACAAGGTTCAAGGCTGCGCTACAATCACAAGGTTCGAGGCTGCGCTACAATCACAAGGTTCGAGGCTGCGCTACAATCACAAGGTTCAAGGCTGCGCTACAATCACAAGGTTCAAGGCTGCGCTACAATCACAAGGTTCAAGACTGCGCTACAATCACAAGGTTCGAGGCTGCGCTACAATCACAAGGTTCGAGGCTGCGCTACAATTACAAGGTTCGAGGCTGCGCTACAATCACAAGGTTCAAGGCTGCGCCACAATCACAAGGTTCGAGGCTGCGCTACAATCACAAGGTTCAAGGCTGCGCTACAATCACAAGGTTCGAGGCTGCGCTACAATCACAAGGTTCGAGGCTGCGCTACAATCACAAGGTTCGAGGCTGCGCTACAATCACAAGGTTCAAGGCTGCGCTACAATCACAAGGTTCGAGGCTGCGCTACAATCACAAGGTTCAAGGCTGCGCTACAATCACAAGGTTCGAGGCTGCGCTACAATCACAAGGTTCAAGGCTGCGCTACAATCACAAGGTTCAAGGCTGCGCTACAATCACAAGGTTCGAGGCTGCGCTACAATCACAAGGTTCGAGGCTGCGCTACAATCACAAGGTTCAAGGCTGCGCTACAATCACAAGGTTCGAGGCTGCGCTACAATCACAAGGTTCAAGGCTGCGCTACAATCACAAGGTTCGAGGCTGCGCTACAATCACAAGGTTCGAGGCTGCGCTACAATCACAAGGTTCGAGGCTGCGCTACAATCACAAGGTTCGAGGCTGCGCTACAATCACAAGGTTCAAGGCTGCGCTACAATCACAAGGTTCAAGGCTGCGCTACAATCACAAGGTTCAAGGCTGCGCTACAATCACAAGGTTCGAGGCTGCGCTACAATCACAAGGTTCAAGACTGCGCTACAATCACAAGGGTGAACTCCTTCGGAGTCGGAGGTTCTACGACAGGAGTCCGACGACGTAACCTCGCCGAGGGTGACTTTTCACTCGTGTTGTGACCACACGTCAGCGGAGTCCGGTAACACCAACACCACATATGAGGAGATAATGTATTCCAATTGCTATAGTGGTGTGTGGGGCCTGCATTGTGTGGGGCCTGTGGTGTGTGGGGCCTGTGGTGTGTGGGGCCTGCATTGTGCGGGGCCTGTGGTGTGTGGGGCCTGTGGTGTGTGGGGCCTGTGGTGTGTGGGGCCTGCATTGTGCGGGGTCTGTGGTGTGTGGGGCCTGTGGTGTGTGGGGCCTGTGGTGTGTGGGGCCAGGTACAGGTTTGATGCTGCTGACCTCATCAATAAATAGTATACGGAAACATGGTCAGAACAAACACAGAACAGAACATTATTCTGAACCATAAATAAAGGAAAAAAAAACAAGAACAAATAAACAAACATGACATCCAGTGCCAGGCGGGACGTGCAGTGGACGATGATACAGACGCAAAGCCAGGTTAGGTCCTGCGTCCGCTACACAATCGCGAAGATCACCACACACTATACGAGTCGGGAAGATCACCACACAGATAATGTATCACTAAATAAGGGAAGCGTCCATGAACTGCCCAGACATGTCTTATTAAAAAAATACATTTATGTTAGCTAAGACAGCACGGCCAGCTGAAACCTTAATCAAGGCCATCCCATTAACACTATATATATATATATATATATATATATATATATATATATATATATATATATATATATATATATATATATATATATATATATTTATATATATATATATATATATATATATATATATATATATATATATATATATATATATATATATTGGGCCATTTCTTTCGTCTGTTTCCTTGCGCTACCTCGCAAACGCGGGAGACAGCGACAAAGTATAAAAAAAAAAAAAAAAATATATATATATATATATATATATATATATATATATATATATATATATATATACATAGATGAACAGTTGGGTTGACTGTGGACCGACTGCCATGACCAGGATTCGAACCTACGCGCTCGACCCTGGGCGGCCCGTGAATGCCTCACGGTCGAGAAGGGTAACAGTTACACCACCAGAGTCCATATTACACTGCCTTGCTGGCCTCGCTAAGAAATTTACGTCGTTGTATGATGGTAAAAGACATTGAAAATACGAGGCCCCACGAGTGGAGAACTCCTTCCCCTGTACAGTACATAATGGTAAAAATACAGCGAGAACAAGAGGCAGCAGTACACGCACTTCTCATACATGGCAAAGTGTTCATATCAAATGTGGGACTTACATGACTACGAGACACACTGGAGGAATTCGAATCCTCAATACAGACACGAGTTCGTGAGTGTATACAGGAAGATCTCGTACACCAGCAGAAGGAGAGTGAACACCATGATGGCAACTGTGTTACCATATCTTATCTTGACACATACTAACATGGGCGTAAAGAAAATCATCTTTGATACACAGGCTGGGGGGAGAAGTGACTCTGCAATGCTCGAGTTTGATAATATGAGAAACGAGGAAGTGGGGAAAGAAGAACGAGGAGTAACAAATCAAAACCTTCATGTTTTTACAACTATTATGATGACGTCAACTCGAGGGAACAGTTCTTCACAAGATGTAGAGAAAGAAGAGCCAGAGAACAGAACGTATAACGAAAACAAAAGTTCGAAGGGATGTAAAGGAGTATACGAATGACGCATGAACGAAATACACCGAGTCACGAAACTGTGAGAGCTGACGGAACACACAAGTATAAAAAGTGGTATATCAGCAGATAATGTCCCACAGATAGAGTCCCACGACCCCGTGCCAGTACGATAGAGTCCCACGACCCCGTGCCAGTACGATAGAGTCCCACGACCCCGTGCCAGTACGATAGAGTCCCACGACCCCGTGCCAGTACGATAGAGTCCCACGACCCCGTGGTAGTACAATACACAACACAGGGTGCGTGTTTACCCACAGGGACCGAGTCCGCTTCTCTCACCTGCTTCAGCCATACCATTCCTCACACACCGCCCACAAGCAACATGTAAACATCCTCTCCTGACCCGGCAATCGTCAGTTCCTGGTAGCAACCGCTCGCCGCACCTGAGCTGCTCGGGAGAGTTGCGTCAGCGGGTAGGCCAGACGGCGCATGTCGCCAGAGGCGGACGTGCACATAATACATAGCCTCGCCTCCTCCAAGGTCACTGTGGCGGCCATACTTAATTATCACCCTTGTCCCAAGACGTGCAGATGAGCCGGCCGCGTAGCCGGAACGGAGACCCACCCGTGGCTGCGTCAGGTGGGGCACAAGGATGCCCTGCTGCAGGAGACAGAGGGAGACCTCCAATTTGGTCTCCCCGTTCCCCTTGTTCCCTTCACCGCTGATACATATGTCTTCTTTGTCAACCTTTCCTCATCCTTTCCATATGCCCAAACCATTTCAGCACACCCCTCTTCTGCCCTCTCAACCACAGCCCTGTTATGACACATCTCTCTTCCCCTTTCATTACTTACTCGACTAAACCATTTTATTTCCATCGCATCCACCCTTCTCCGCACAGTCTTATACACAGCCCATGCCTCGCATTCGTATATTATTGTTGGGACTACTATTCCTTCAAACATACACATTATTGCCTCCCAGATGACGTTCTTTCTTTCCACACATTCTTCAGCGCTGCCAGAACCTTCCACCCCTCCCCTACCCTATGGGCCACTTCCGCTTCCTTGATTCCATTCGTTGCCACGTCCATTCCTAAATATCTAAAACACTTCATTTCTTACATTCTTTCTTCACTCAAACTCACATCCCCCGACTAACCTGTCCCTCAACCCTGCTGAACCTGATAACTTTGCTTTTATTCATTTTCATTCTTAACTTTCTTCTTTCACACACTCTTCCAAATTCAGTCACTAACTTCAGCCGTTTCTCACTCAAATGCGCCAACAGTGTTGTATCATCAGCAAACAACTGACTCACTCCCAGGCCATCACATCCCCCATAGACTGTATACTCTCCCTTCTCTCCAAAACTCTCCTATTCATCTCTATCACCACCCTATCCATAAAGTGAACAACCATGGTGACGTCACATGCATCTGCCGCAGAACAATCTTTAGTTATAACCATTCACTCTCTTCGCTTCCTACTCGTACACAAGCGTTAGCAATGGCGTCTTAGCTACGGCTCTTGTATATCAACTGACTGTTCTACGTCTCCTATCTCATTCTTGTATCTCCCTTGACGATGTGATCCTTACACGAAAGTGTACTTGGGAACTTATTTTGTGTAATGAATCGAAAGCATAGCTCCCTTTCCACAACCTGACCTCGCAGACACCTGGCTGCTTCATATGCCCTCGTTCAGTTCATTGTCAGCATGTCGAGCCCTGTATACCACATGGCTCTGATGCATTCTATCCCGTCCATGCCTTTCACCATCCTGCAAGTGCAGTCCCAAAGTCCGTAAATCTTTTTCACTCTATACTTGCATCTCCAATCTAGTCTCTCCCTTCTTGTCGCTTCACTCCTGACCCATAAAGCATCTTTAGCAACCTCCCCTCACTCATTCCCTCCATATGTCTAAACCATTTCAGCTCTCAACCACACTCTTCTTATTGCCAAACCTCTGTGTTTCTATTTCGTTTCTTGATCAACCCTTCTTACACCACATTCTGTCCTCAAACATTATGTTTCTAATACATCCTCGGCACATTCACATCTACAACCACAGCCTTGCATCCAAACAACGTCGTTGGACTACTAAACCTTTAAACATATATCTATTTTCGCCTTCTCAGAGAACGATCTCTCTTTCCACACATTCCTCAATGCTTCCAGAACCTTCACCCCCCTCAACTATCCCGATTTACTTCTTCTATGGCTCCATTAGCTGCCTTGTCCACTACCACTGTTCTCCAAATGTTCTCCATCTAAACTCCCATCATCACTAACCTGTCCCATTGCCCTGCTAAACTCTCAGCTCCTTCCTTCAATACAATCATCCAATCTTGAGCACCAACCGCTGCAGCCTCTCTTGAATCTGCCGTTCATCCACAGTTCTAATGTTCTACAAGTACTTCTTTACATAATATAAGTTTCTTGTTCCTTGTTTTACTCTCTCGTTGTCGTCTCAGCATTTTTCGAGGTACTGTTGGCCGTCGACATCACGAAAACTGGCTTAGAAAATCACAGGTCGTGATCAAGTCACCTCTTACTCTTCACTCTCCCATGGGCCAATTTTTGGTCTGTAACCTCTCACAGTAACCACACTCTCACGAATCTGGTACCAACTTTGTTGCTTTTCTCTGGGCGTTTTCTATTGGTCATTATGTTCTTATGGGCAGTGGCCAAATCTGAGAAGCATACAGGGATTCAGGCCTCATACACACACGGTGGAGTGTGCTGAATATTGTCTCGTCCATGCAATCAGACGAGATTCTCATATTTATCATCAGACAGACATTGTTTCGTTTAAAGCTTTGGCGACGGGTTAGGTACAATGTCGGTTCCCAAGTCCCTCTGACACACATTTTCTTGCATTTACCTTCTGGATGATATTAGTAGCGAAGCCTTTTTTTTTTAAGTCGTGTCTCATCACTGCATTTACAACAACCACGAAGCACACTCACTCTAACCTTTCTCTGATCACCTTGCCAACTGATGAAATTCTCATCACTTGTTTACTTTCTCCTCGCCTTGGCATCATCTGCAAATTCATCCGAGGGTAAAGTCCACTCCAACTGGCAAGTCATCTACACAGATGAAGAAGAGCAATGGTTCCAGGACTGAGCCCCTCGGCACGCCACCCTAACCGAATTCATGAAAATGTCCTTAACAAGAGTCCAATGTCTTCCTTCCGCTTAGTTCTCTTTTACAGTGAAGGAATCTGCCTCTTATTACCGGGATATCCAGCTTCCTTTCCAATCATCTGTGTACCAGTCTCAAAATCTTTCCGATGTTTCAAATACATACAAACAACCCATCCTTCCCTCTTGTGAAGATGGCAGCTGTATCATACAGATCTGAGAGTCCTTATACATTTCATTTCAAAACTATATTGTCTCACACTCAGGTACTCTTTCTTTGGCAAGTAATCATACATTGACTTTCTGATTCTATTTTCTAATACTACACAATGTACACATCTAGAGAGACGTGCGCAGTTCAGTACAATTTCATGGCCTCCTTTCTTAAAATAAAATGTACGTTTGCCTTTGAACGGGAGAGTGTATCACCACATTTCATCAGAATCAAAGCCCAAAGTCTCCCTATTTCCAGATCACATCTATTAAGACAAAACAGATAAATGGACAAACATTTCATTCACAGTCGAGTGAAACTAAGCAATAGTCTGTAGGTGTTGTGTGTGGATGAAAGCTCCGGTACATTAAATATGACAGCTGGAGCTGGTGAGATGTGAATTAACCCATAGTTCGTCCGTTCCTGACACTACCTAACGAAAGCGGAAAAGGAAATTATATATATTTTGGAAAGAGGGGCAAGTATGAAGTCTGTTGGGGATGAGAGAGCTTGGGAAGTGAGTCAGTTATTGTTCGCTGATGATACAGCGCTGGTGGCGGATTCATGTGAGAAACTGCAGAAGCTGGTGACGGAGTTTGGTAAAGTGTGTGGAAGAAGAAAGTTAAGAGTAAATGTCAATAAGAGCAAGGTTATTAGGTACAGTAGGGTTGAGGGTCAAGTCAATTGGGAGGTGAGTTTGAATGGTGAGAGGCTGGAGGAAGTGAAGTGTTTTAGATATCTGGGAGTGGATCTGTCAGCGGATGGAACCATGGAAGCGGAAGTGGATCATAGGGTGGGGGAGGGGGCGAAAATTTTGGGAGCCTTGAAAAATGTGTGGAAGTCGAGAACATTATCCCGGAAAGCAAAAATGGGTATGTTTGAAGGAATAGTAGTTCCAACAATGTTGTATGGTTGCGAGGCGTGGGCTATGGATAGAGTTGTGCGTAGGAGGATGGATGTGCTGGAAATGAGATGTTTGAGGACAATGTGTGGTGTGAGGTGGTTTGATCGAGTAAGTAACGTAAGGGTAAGAGAGATGTGTGGAAATAAAAAGAGCGTGGTTGAGAGAGCAGAAGAGGGTGTTTTGAAATGGTTTGGGCACATGGAGAGAATGAGTGAGGAAAGATTGACCAAGAGGATATATGTGTCGGAGGTGGAGGGAACGAGGAGAAGAGGGAGACCAAATTGGAGGTGGAAAGATGGAGTGAAAAGGATTTTGTGCGATCGGGGCCTGAACATGCAGGAGGGTGAAAGGAGGGCGAGGAATGGAGTGAATTGGAGCGATGTGGTATACAGGGGTTGACGTGCTGTCAGTGGATTGAATCAGGGCATGTGGGGCGTCTGGGGTAAACCATGGAAAGCTGTGTAGGTATGTATATCTGCGTGTGTGGACGTGTGTATGTACATGTGTATGGGGGGGGTTGGGCCATTTCTTTCGTCTGTTTCCTTGCGCTACCTCGCAAACGCGGGAGACAGCGACAAAGTATAAAAAAAAAAAAAAAAAAAAAAAATATATATATATATATATATATATATATATATATATATATATATATATATATATATATATATATATATATATATATATATATATGCAAGAGGTGTAAAAGAGGGCAAGTGAGAGTTGGGGTGAGAATCATTAAATTATAAGGAGTAAAAAAATCTTTTGGAAGAAGGTAAAACAGTGCGTAAGACAAAAGAACAAATGGGAACATCGGTGAAGGGGGCAAATGGGGAGGTAATAACAAGCAGTGGTGAAGTGAGGAGATGGAGTGAGTACTTTGAAGGTTTGTTGACTGCTTGATGACAGAGTGGCAGATATAGGGTGTTTTGGTCGAGGTGGTGTGCGAAGTGAGTCAGGGAGAATGCTTTGGTAAACAGAGAAGAGGTAGTGAAAGCTTTGCGGAATATGAAAGCCGGCAAGGCGGCGGGTTTGGATGGTATTGCAGTGGAATTTATTAAAAAAAAGGGGGTGACTGTGTTGTTGACTGGTTGGTTAGGAAATTCAATGTATGTATGGTTCATGGTGAAGTGCCTGAGGATTGTCGGAATGCTTGCATAGTGCCATTGTACAAAGACAAAAGGGGATAAAGGCGAGTGTTCAAATTACAGAGGTATATGTTTGTCGAGTATTCCTGGGAAATTATATGGGAGGGTATTGATTGAGAGGGTCAAGGCATGTAAAGAGCATCAGATTGGGGAAGAGCAGTGTGTTTCAGAAGTGGTAGAGGATGAGTGGATTAGGTGTTTGTTTTGAAGAATGTATGCGAGAAATACTTAGAAAAACAGATGGATTTGTATGTAACATTTATGGATCTGGAGAAGTCATAGGATAGAGTTGAGAGAGATGCCCTGTGGAAGGTATTAAGAGTATAATGGTGTGGGAGGCAAGTTGCCAGAAGCTGTGAAAAGTTTTTAACAAGAAGGTAAGACATGTGTATGAGTAGGAAGAGAGGAAAGTGATTGGTTCCCACTGAATGGCGGTTTGCGGCAGGGATGCGTGATGTCTCCATGGTTGTTTAATTTGTTTATGGATGGGGTTGTTATGGAGGTGAATGTAAGACTTTTGGAGAGAGGGGGCAAGTATGCAGTCTGCTGTGGATGAGAGGGATTGGGAAGTGAGTCAGTTGTTGTTTGCTGATGATATAGCGCTGGTGGCTGATTCGGGTGAGAAACTGCAGAAGTTGGTGACTGAGTTTGGTAAAGTGTGTGAAAGAAGAAAGTTGAGAGTAAATGTGAATAAGAGTAAGGTTATTAGGTTCAATAGGGTGGAGGGACAATTAAAATGGGAGGCAAGTTTGAATGGAGAAAAACTGGAGGAAGTGAAGTGTTTTGAAGGGGTATACCGGGGTCGACGCGCTGTCAATGGATTGAACCAGGGCATGTGAAGCGTTGGGGTTAACCATGGAAAGTTTTGTGGGGCCTGGATGCGGAAAGGGAGCTGTGGTTTCGGTGGATTATTACATGACAGCTAAAGACCCAGTGTGAGCGAATGTGGCCTTTGTTGTCTTTTTCTAGTTCTACCTCGCGCGCGTGCGGGAGGAGGGGGTTGTTATTTCATGAGTGGCTAGGTAGCGACGGGAATCGAATAAAGGCAGCAAGTATGAATCATGTACATGTGTATATATGTATATGTCTGTGTATGTATATATATGTTGAAATGTATAGGTATGTATATATGTGCGTGTGTGGACGTGTATATATATACATGTGTATGTGGGTGGGTTGGGCCATTCTTTCGTCTGTTTCCTTGCGCTACCTCGCTCACGCGGGATACAGCGACAAAGTAAAATAAAAAAAGATAATATATCAAACAAATTAACAAGTTTAACAACTACTGCTGGTAGAACAAGGTACTACAGCACTTACTCAACGTCAACACAAACATGCGAGAAACACACATTTCCCCCTCCCTGCCCACACAGTAATACCCACCCTCACACAACAGTTTTATCTCTGCGGCAAAATGTTGCGAGCTGCTCGTGTACCCGGAAAAGAGGACACGGAGAGGATGAAGGACCAGGCCATAAGACTGTACCACATCATTACATTATAAATCAAGTCTCCAACAGACTCTGGGCATAATGGCCAAAGTATCTGGTCAGTACAGGGTTATTATGGACGAAATTCTCGCAACATCCTGTATGGTTAACTATCATGAGAGTTCACCCATGTTCGACTCTTCAATAAGGCGGGAGTGACCGTCATTTCACTGGCAACATGAACGACTTGTCAGTCTAACGTCAACAAGGGGAACAAACCGTGCGTCAACAAGCACCAGCGTAGCCCATTACTTTACCTCACCCTCACTGCTCACCCACCACGGCACCACATCCGCCACCTCCTGAAGGTTACTGGAGCGCAATCAATTATTGATCATCCACTTCTGCCAACGGTTACAAATATAGAAATAAACATTCGAAGTAAAGCAGAGATTAACCATGTCAAGATAGTCAAATTTCAAGATGTTTTACGCGTTTCGTTATATATGAATATAACCATGAGGAAAATGAAAGACGATAAGTTCCCAAGTGCACTTTCGTGTAATGATCACATCGTCGGGGGAGATATAAGAGTGAGACAGAAGACGCAGACCCGTCAGTTGATAGACAAGGAAGAGACGTCTCTTCCATTTATATCAACTGACACCGCAAACTTGGTTCACTTTCCCTCTTCTATAGGTATTACTCTGGTTTTTGCTCCCGAGAGCTGGCTGCCTGTGTGCCCCCACCACTAGCAAGACTACGCAATAATTGGCAATACAGCGTCACATGATTACTGTGTGGACGTTGACAACTCGAGGATGGGCCGTTTTGATAAATGTTTCGCTCCCAACAGCTGGAAGCTTTGGAACTCTCTACCCTCTCACGTCTTTCTCATTAACTGTGACCTGGTGCACTTTAAAAGAAAAGTTTTTCACTTCCTCCAAAATTTATCAATACTTTCACTTGTCTCTTTCCTTTCATCAATCTCGGCATTGATGTGGACTTATGTCCTAAGAGTGGGGCCTCCAATGTAAAAATTAAAATGAATAAATGAATCACTATATGCGTATAACTACTGTGGCTTGCATACCAGAGCTGGTGTGGAGGCACTGTCGTTTTGTAGTGAGGGGCCACACCCACTATGCAGTATGAATGCACAGCAGCTCTTTTACACGTACAGTCATCTCGGCTGTGGTAATATAAATTCGGCCCCGCACTGCTGATGTATGACGAGAGTAAGCCAGGGTCACGGTGTAGGCCAGGGCCAAGATGTAGGCCAAGACCATAGTGCAAGTCCAGGCACAAAATACAACCCAGCTGTCGTGTAGGCCAGTGCCATGACGAGAGCCTGGGCCAAACTGCAGGCTGGGGCCACATTGCAGGCCGGGGTCACATTGCAGGCCGGGGCGACACTGCATGTCGAGGCCACACTGCAGGCCTGGGCCACATAACCCGTGGCCATCACTTGCAGTAAGCTGTCGGCCGCTCCACCAGGCCAAGTGGTCCACACCTCCGCCACTTTCTCCACAACTTTCTCCGGCCGTCATCTTCCACTTGGCTACTGCCGAGGGATGATAACGTCAAGCCACAAGTGCAAGGTAATGTCACCAATTCTCGACCGTACGAGATAGGACGATAACGCCGTCGACCCAGGATGTGTGACCGTATCGGCACGTCCATCAAGAAAAACAAACAACAATACAGGATCAGCAGTGCTTCGTGACGAGCGATTTACAACTTTCTTTTTCAGGTGATATATAAATCATGATCGGGATAAAGACTTAACATCTGCCAATCTAAGGAAACTAACAAACTGGAAGTAAACGCTGTTTATTAATTTACTCCAATTTCCGGCAAGAGGTTCTTGGCCATATTAGTTCTATCCAGACAGGCGTCCGCTCGCTCACAGCAGAATAACTTGACTTATCATCTGGGCGAGGAACAGATCTGGTCTTTGTTTACAAGATACAGTATCTAAGATGTGGTCACACCAGTCAACACCAACATAAATAATAGTGATTCATTGTGCAAGTTATTCATTGCTGAAACAACTTTACGCTTAAGTTTTTTCTTTTTTTTAATGTAGTGACTGTCTTTCCCACTCTAACCACATAGCGTTGAGAAGATACAAGGGCATATTTTGCAAACTTCTAATCTCTAATTGGCAAGCATAAAGTTCCGACACCAGACACTTCCATCTTTATATGCACGTCAAACATTACGACACGTTTCATTAGATTTACGATCTGGAGAGAGAAAAAAAATCGATAATACAAAAGGAAGAATATCCTCTGAAGTCTTGCTGAACAAATATTTTTTTCCTTAATAAGCAGATAAACAAATTTCAAGGCTACACATACGTAAACACACATCTAATTATACACACTATACAAAGTTTAGGTAATCCTAATGTACAATGATTATTTCCGATACCTTTACAAACATTTATGAAAAAACTATCACCATTAAAAGACGCCAAACTCCGTCCATAAAGTTGAAATTCGTAGCCAAAATGATGGATGAAGTTTGTGTGGCTACTTAATGACTGAAGGCGTCACAAAGACCGCTAAAGTGGCTAAGTGCTCTGGACCCTCGCCATAACCCAACCATTATCATGGGAATCTACACAGACGAAGGGTGCTCATGTGACGTGTGTGGGTCCTGAGCTCATGTGCGAGTCTTTGGTCTCATGTTGAGCAGGCTGGTTGGTCGGTGATGTGGGACAGCGAGGCACGTGGGGCGGTGGTGTGGGACAAGGGCTGGTGGGACGATGGTTTGGGACAAGGGCTGGTGGGACGATGGTTTGGGACAAGGGCTGGTGGGACGGTGGTGTGGGACAAGGGCTGGTGGGACGATGGTTTGGGACAAGGGCTGGTGGGACGATGGTTTGGGACAAGGGCTGGTGGGACGATGGTTTGGGACAAGGGTCGGCAGGTCAATGAGCCTGGTGGTGAAACTGGAGGGTTGGAGGTACGGTAGTGCGAGACAAGAGCTACGGGGACAGTGGTGTGGGATGATGGTATTGCGAGACAGGAAACACTTCTCTGGTCAGCAATGTTCAACGGTGATTTCAACTCGCTACAAATAGCGAGCAAACACGATACCATCCTTAAAATGGGCAACCCAACCTATGAACGACACACTTTAAGGTCTCATCACTGCTCCAACACATACAATTATCAACATTACATTAAGACAATAGTTTACCTCCGCGGAGTTGGTGGGGTTTCCTACACAACTTGTTCCACAGATTCGAGTTTTGGTTTTCTTTCATGTCTAGCTACCCTGTAGAAGGCCGTTCTCTTTACGTTGCTCTGCTCTTCAACAGCTCTATCCTTCCTTACAGATTTTTCTCTGTTCACGTCCGTGAGAACAGATCGCAGTCCCCCACCAAATCTCTCCCATCTGATATTATTCCACATAATTTCTACCCATTCCCGACGCTATGCGTCGTCCATGTTCCGTGAAACAGAAATAAATAGTTCCTTGCCCCCATCCTGAGGAGTGGCAGGGAGACACTGCCCACGTATGCAGCAGCAAGACTAGCCTTTCTACCATTCGTCTACGTCTAATGACATCAATAACAAGTTGGCCTCTTTGATTTACGGTCGGGATGCCATCAATGTGTCTACATTTATTACAAAGGGAACCTAGCTCTCGCTACGCACACCAATTAAATCATTCCATTGTTATCAAATCCCTGAATGGTTGATATCTTGAGTAAGGCTGTACTTTTCTTTAAAAGATACGCTTGAGGGAATAATCTGTTCACTGAAAAGAGAAAAAAAAAGTAACTGGCAGCAACTAGAGTCATGCACTACCGAATCAAGGTCGTAGTGTACAATGAATACATAAAATCTCCCATATCCATTATGGACAAACATGACTGAACAGACCGACTCAACTATACCACAGTGGTAGTCGACCCCCCATCCCACCCTTTGAGCCAAACTTTCAAGAATAATGTTTCAGCGATTTTCGAAAGCGACTCTTTTCAGCTTCAGTTTGAAGAGAATTTGACGCATTTCAACATCCAAATAAACTAAAACACATCAAGTTTCTGATACATTGTATTCTTCCATCGAACCATTATTCAGTTGTTTTCATATTATTGTTTGGCGACTTCACATATCGCTCCCCTTTCCCTTCCTCCATCAGATACTAGACAAACAAGCAAATACGATGTTACGTCCTAAGAAACCATGTAACGGGGAGTTGAGAGTTTCGCTGGACACTGGTGCAGATAAAAGAGGAAACACGCCAGCAATAACACCTCAGCTTTCACCTATGCTAAGACGGCATTTTCTTGGCTTTCCAAGCTCGGACCACCACAGAATAATCTCTCCCCCACCTCCTTAGAATCACACTGGCGCTCAGGGAGAATGAGTAAATTCTAGCAGTGGTCAGTGGGAGACACTTGGAAATGTCACGACATTAACCAGTTCACCTTCTGCTCCAGGATCAGTACGGGGAACATGGAGTATTGGTTTGTGATCTACATCAAGCAGTGAATGTTCAATGGCTTAATATGCAAGGCTCCAACATTTCAGCACAAATAATTCACCTACGTTCACATTAAGGAAATGGTACAATGCTTAATACAGGAAATGTCGATATGAAGCTTGCTATATTTGTCTCTGCTCCGTTAACAAAAAGAGTGAGCTAGGCAGACTGGATATTCTACCTCTCATTAAACCACACAGTTTTCCTATGCTAGTTTAAGATGCCTTGTTCCGCTAAATTCTGATGTTCTACATACATTACAAATGGTCCAAACTTCATGCAGGAAAGTTAGGCTCAGAACCAAGTTGTTAAACTTCAACAGTTTGGGTGGAATTTGCTGACCATGTCAATGTACACACCCCAGGAAGACAATGAAAGCCTAGCCAAAAAGCAGTTAATGTAGGCAAAATCATACGCTGTACGTGAAACTATGCAGCTACAGAAAAGAAACCCGCAATATACCAAAACAGTGTCAGTAATACTTCAGATATTAACTGTCACTCGTAAGTCTGTTGCAAGAACCACCTCACAAACGTGTGATGCGCAAAAATCACGCTCGATAACGGGTTTCCTTTCCTGTACCTCACCACCATCAACACAGACTTTTCTGTGACGCAATAATCCCGTTATTTTCGACTCGATCAGTCTACTGTTACACCACATCTTTGTCAGCACCTGATATAATCGTAGGAGCAATGCAGATAGCTCAAAATCTCTTCCTTCCTTGGATGAATTCTCTACTGAAACCTTATTCGGCGACCACCAATTCCCGAGTTTCACTTTCAGCGCCCTAGTGAATCGCAGCGCGGGCACCACCTCCTGGCGTTCTTAAATGCCTCTAGTATTAACAGACACCCAATAGAAAAATAATGGCGACTGGTTCACAGGAACCAGTCGTTGTTGTCTCCAGGAACAATGAGCATATAAACTAAAATCAAATGTACTTCGAGTTATTACTCGAAGTGCCGAGAGAAGTGGTACGATCTGGGCAGGGCAGAAGAACAGTTAGGTGCAGTAGGGCAATGCAGGTATGTCCTTGATTTAGTTAGTACGAAACTAGTGGGCTGCAGATAGACAAGTAACTTCATACTGCCTTCCATAAATTAACACTTGCAATTGGATTTCTGCACCACAGATATAAAACATAAGACTCACAAACTGCTTCATTATTTGCACACCCAAACGGTTCAAAATCAATGGTGTCAAAACTCAAGCCACATGATGTACCCACACATTCACCAAATTAAGTATCTCTCGTCATTTAACAAAGTTCTCATGCACAAGACGTGCATGGAACCATAAAAACCACTATTACCTAGCAGAGCACCTGACTTTCTCTTACTATAACAGAACAAAATACTCACCAAATTCAGTAGCCATTGCCATAGCTGCTATAGACAGCACGATCGCAAAGTTGTAAAACAAAGACATCTTTTTCTGCTGGCTTTTCGAGTGTGGGGCGTTAGTCCTGAGTTTCCGCAGTAACCACTTTCACTAGATGACGTCGTCCCACAAGCTGAGAGCCCTCGCGCGAGAGAGAGAGAAGGCGAATGAGTGGTGTGGCCGGAATACGTCTTCTCACCACAAGGGCTTGCGAGACACTGAGGCGACCAGACCGCTGCGCCGCGGCGTAACATCAAACTGTCGGCGGGGTTCCCGAGGTGAGCAGTGAGGTCCGACTCGTTTTCCTTTCCAGTACTAAGGAGGGTAAAAACAGCAGAGGATTAGTAGGTCGGGGGAAAATGTGAGGGTTCTAACGGGTTTGACGTGACGCGATGACTAGCGTGAATCACCCATTTATTAATAAGACACAGCCTTGAGGAACTGCTTAAAAATGCCGATACCATCGTTGAAAGTGGTGATGGAATCAAGTCTACTTAGCGAAATGGGACCATACTGATGACTGGTTAAGAAGATGGTTATAATGGGAATGATGATGATGATGGTGATGAGAACTGCGGTTTAAAGTAGGGGACAACATTGTTGCCAATGTTTGTTACGCTGACTTTGGTATTACCAGTGGGTGTGTTTAGACCACTGTTATGGTGACGGCAGAAGTGGTGGTGCTGGTGGAAGTAACAATGATTAAGTTAAGGTGCAAATGGGTGGAGGAGTGCCACAGGTTTTCGTTATATAGTCATAATTTTGCGCTGATTATGTTGAGGGTATGATTATGTTGAGGGTATGATTATGATAACGATTTTTTTATTTTAAGAGAAGGCATGGTCGGGAGTAACAATAGCAATTTGTTAAAAATACCAGGAATGTGTGATTTGATTAGCACACCTCACACTGTGTGGATTCTACCTAATCTTAATGATCACAGAACTCAAACTGATTCCTAAATACATATTTACGCTACCATGTGTTCATATATATATATATATATATATATATATATATATATATATATATATATATATATATATATATATATATATATATATATATATTGGAAAGGATCACAATTTTGCGCGTGATCAAGATATTCCTATGAGTCCACGGGGAAAATGAAACACGAAAAGTTCCCAAGTGCACTTTCGTGTAATAATCACATCATTAGGAGAGACACAAGAGAGGAATATAACAGTCAGTTGATATACATCGAAGAGACGAAGCTAGGACGCCATTTGGTAAACATGTGATTGTCCAAACACCTGATCCACACATCCTCTACCACTTCTGAAACCACACTGCTCTTCCCCAATCTGATGCTCTGTACATGCCTTCCCCCTCTCAATCAATACCCTCCCATATAATTTACCAGGAATACTCAACAAACTTATACCTCTGTAATTTGAGCACTCACTCTTATCCCCTTTGCCTTTGTACAATGGCACTATGCACGCATTCCGCCAATCCTCAGGCACCTCACCATGAGTCATACATACATTAAATAACCTTACCAACAAGTCAACAATACAGTCACCCCCTTTTTTTAATAAATTCCACTGCAATACCATCCAAACCTGCTGCCTTGCCGGCTTTCATCTTCCGCAAAGCTTTTACTACCTCTTCTCTGTTTACCAAATCATTTTCCCTAACTCTCTCACTCTGCACACCACCTCGACCAAAACACCCTATATCTGCCACTCTATCATCAAACACCTTCAACAAACCTTCAAAATACTCACTCCATCTCCTTCTCACATCACCACTACTTGTTATCACCTCCCCATTTGCGCCCTTCACTGAAGTTCCCATTTGCTCCCTTGTCTTACGCACTTTATTTACCTCCTTCCAGAACATCTTTTTATTCTCCCTAAAATTTAATTTTATATATATATATATATTTTTTTTTTTTTTTTTTTATACTTTGTCGCTGTCTCCCGCGTTTGCGAGGTAGCGCAAGGAAACAGACGAAAGAAATGGCCCAACCCCCCCCCCCCATACACATGTACATACACACGTCCACACACGCAAATATACATACCTACACAGCTTTCCATGGTTTACCCCAGACGCTTCACATGCCTTGATTCAATCCACTGACAGCACGTCAACCCCTGTATACCACATGACTCCAATTCACTCTATTCCTTGCCCTCCTTTCACCCTCCTGCATGTTCAGGCCCCGATCACACAAAATCTTTTTCACTCCATCTTTCCACCTCCAATTTGGTCTCCCTCTTCTCCTCGTTCCCTCCACCTCCGACACATATATCCTCTTGGTCAATCTCTCCTCACTCATTCTCTCCATGTGCCCAAACCATTTCAAAACACCCTCTTCTGCTCTCTCAACCACGCTCTTTTTATTTCCACACATCTCTCTTACCCTTACGTTACTTACTCGATCAAACCACCTCACACCACACATTGTCCTCAAACATCTCATTTCCAGCACATCCATCCTCCTGCGCACATCTCTATCCATAGCCCACGCCTCGCAACCATACAACATTGTTGGAACCACTATTCCCTCAAACATACCCATTTTTGCTTTCCGAGATAATGTTCTCGACTTCCACACATTTTTCAAG